>NC_050464.1:39499141-39656687 GCF_903995425.1 Onychomys torridus | reverse complement strand
TCACAAGTGACAGCCATCTGGTCAACCCTCAGGGTAAGAACGCAAGAAGGATCAGGGACAGCGTTTAGAACAGTTTATGTTAAAACTCTGGACTAAAGTGTTGCCCCAGGGGGGGGGGGAGGTGGCTCAGTGAGTAAAAGTATTTGCTATGCAAGCCATTCTCCTGGGTATGTGACGTGACAAATCACCTCTTTTCTCATGGGCCAGGTCAGTCACTGGGCAGAGGGGGTGACAGTACACCTGGGCTGGGTATGGTGGCACACAACTTTAATCTCCCCATTAAGGAGGCAGAAGCCGGTGGATCTCGGTGCGTTCAGCCTGGTCTACATAGTTCCAGGGCAGCTAGGGCCACATAAAGAGACTTAGTCTCAAAAACACACAAACAAAACAACCTCACCACTGCCACCACACCGGGTGAGGAGGCGGGGGGGGGGGGGGGGCAGGAAGCAGGAGGGGTGGGCGTGGTTTTACCCGGAGAAGCCCAGGTGAGGCTCCTGTGCCGTTCACTGGGGTTGAACCCCTTTCATCTTGTTCAAGTTTGTCCTGTATGGATCCAGCTCTGCTATTTGCTCCCATCCCACTCTCGGTGGGCGCGACTTGATTCTCTTTCCAACTTTGTGCTTTTTCCTGTTATCTTAGCCAGGCTGTTTGGTTATGTTGATTTCCTTTTTTCCTCTCTCCCTCTCCTTCTCCCTCTCCCCCTCCTTCTCTTCCTCCTCTCCCCTCTCTTCCTCCCCTTTCTTCCTTCCTGTTTTTTGAGACAGCGTTTCTCTGCTGTAGCCCTGGATGTCCTGGAACTCACTATGTAGACCAGGCTGGCCTCACAGAGATCCCCAGGGATGACCAGGCTCCCTGGCCTGTGGTAGCAATGAGTAGCAAATTGTACAGCATCCCCGAAGTTTTAATGAAGACCTATCATGGACTACCCAGGTCCTGTGGAAGCAGATACCTGTTGAGAATGCAGAGCAGGTGTGATGAATGTAGGGTACCAGGAGAAATTCAGTAAGGGATCCACACAGAGGTGAGCTGTTCCTTCCAGTGGTCCGGGAAGGTTCACACCTGGGGGTGCTTTCTGTGGTAGGGAAGGAAGGCAGGAAGATCCACTCCTAGCTGAGGAGATACTGGAAACTGATGGGTGATGGGGGGTGGGGACAGTGAGTTTTCTTTAGAGATGCAGCCCCTGGCAGGCTGCCCAGTGGATGGCCCCACACTTACAATCATGCTGGTAGCACCAAATGGACCCAGTGGGTTTTAAAAGAGTTCATGAAATTGGTGGTCAGAGATCAAAAAGATAAGCACATAGTATGCTTTGGCCAAAAAAAAAAAAAAAGAAAGAAAGAAAAGAAAAGAAAAAAAATTAAGAAATGCCTTACCCAAGTTAAAAAGGTATCAGATAACTGTATCTTTCTTAATTAAATGGGTATCCAGAATGTATATCAAGAATTTAAACACATGCAACACAACTATAAAGATGAGGAGAGAAATGACATAAAAACCAAAAACATCTCTCTAAACCAAGACTAAAGTAAGAACAATGAATAGAAAAGGACACTATTTACTATCTTTAATGACTCAAAAAAACAAAAACAACAAAAACCAGAGCTCCCCAAGGAAGGAGAATCTGCAGATTTCTGCTCCATAAGTGGTCCCAGGTGTGGTCTGCTTTGAAGGCCAGGATGTCAGCAGCAGCTGCAGTTCGTTACAGGGATTTATTGCTGTCACTAAGAACTAAGGGCTGTTTATGGGCTCAGAGGGCAGGCAAGTGCAGAGAGGCCAGCCCAGCCCCACCCCATCCCCTGTCCCCTCACCCTCAGCCCCTGCACTCCCCAGGTGCGGGTTAAGTTTAGCTTCATTTGGGTGAGGATGGGGGTGGGACCAGATGCACACTCAGAGTCGAAACTGAAGTCAGAGGCCTTTGGCGCTTGGCCCAGCCTGTCCATCACGTCTTTTGCAGGAGGCTGGGCGGGTCCCTTTCTTTCCCACCCTTTGGTGACTTCGGCCTGGCACAGGGCTGTGTCCCTGGAAGGGGAGGAGTTGAATCCTCTGTGGGCACCCTGGAGAGGAGGCCTCTGTTGCCACTGGACAGAGGCTGCAGGGTCTGGTTCGGAGCCACTGTGTCTCAAAGCTTTGTGGAGGAGGTGGGCTTGGGAGTCAGGCCTGAAAGAGCAGAGGCGAATATGAGTGGGTGGGGTCTCACTGGGGACAGAGAGCTCAGGCATCCCCTCCGAAGTGCAGTTAGCGGCCCCTGGAAGCTGGGTTTGCCTGCTAGTTGAGAAGAGGCATTCACCTGTGCCACTCTCTCATGAATCTGTTTGGGGGGTATGAACCATGTTCAACAAATTTCCTTCAATTTCTAGGGTGCTCCACAGCCTTTCCCAGGAAGTTTATCTGCCAAATCAAGGGGAGTCTTTGGGGGTGACTAGAAAGTAACTGTTTGACTTTTTTTTTTTTTTTTATAAAGAAAGTTCCTCAGCAGTTTTCACAGGTCTCTGACAATCTTTAAGGGCCTTTGCAGATCATCCTTGCCATGGCAGGCCAGGCCAGGACTGGAGCCCGAGGCAGAAGCCGACCCCTAAACATCTCACAGCCTGAGATGCCTGGACCGGTTCCCGACAGGCCTGTGATGTTCCGGATTTCTTTTTAAACAGAGTTGTGGGGCCTGTGAGTGGGAGACCCAGTAACCATTGCCAAGCAGTCAGGATGGGGCGGTGGGGGAGGCTGGCTCTCTCAGTTCTCTCTCTCACATTCATATTTTCAACCTGGAGTCCCTGTATAGACCAGTGGTTCTCAACCTTCCTAATGCCTCGACCCTTTAACACAGCTCTTCATGTTGTGGTGACCCCTGCCCCCACCACAAAACTATTTTTGTTGCTACTTTATAACCGTGATTTTGCTACTGTTGTGACTAGTAATGTAAATCTCCGATATGCAGGATGGTCACAGATGACCCCTGTGAAAGGCGCCTTCAACTCTCAAAGGGGTTGTGACCCACAGGTTGAGAACTGCTGCTGTGGGCTTTTTAAAAAAAACCTCAGCCAAGATTCTTAAAGATGGCAGAGCCTGTCTTCCACATGTGTGACTCGTGACGCTCAGCCTGACCTGCCCTCTCTTACCCTGTGTCCACCCAGCCTTTGTGAAGAGCGGCGGCGGCAGCTGCTGGTGAGGTCTCTTTGGCAACTGCTGGGTGACATGCTGCCTGACCATCCAGGCGCCACTGTCTGGTCCCTTCTGATCTCTTTTCCTGTCCCCCAAACCTCACTCCGCCTCCCTAGGCCTCAGTCACTATCAAATGCTTCCCCACCTGGCCCCTTCAACCTCCCTCTGCAGCACCCCTGTTCCCCCGCCCTCCAGGGAGACCCTAGGTGGAGAAGGCTGTCTCGCTGCCTGTGGTGAGTCCTGTCCTTAAATTTGTGAAGCAGAGACAGGTCAGCAGGTGGGGTCTCCGTGGCAACCTTAGGCCAGCTGTCCCTAAGGCAAACATCGCCTACACCCAGGGCCACGTCAGCAGTCCCTCAGCCCAGATGCCCCTCCGTGCTTCAGTTCCCCAGCAATCCGGTTTCCGAGAAGCAAAATCTCCCACGTCTGTGTGCCTTACCAGGTTCCTCTCCAGAGGCTTTCCCTGAGCGCTGCTGCAGAGCCCTGGTTCTTGGCTTCTCCTCCCAGTTACGCAGCTGGGCTATGTTACACCCCCCTTCCCCCCACAGCTCCATGGAATCTCCCTCATTACACTCCCAGCACCCCCTCTGCAGAGTCTCCCTGCCTTATCCTTGTCTGTCTCAGAACTTCAGTGGAGATAAAAGTCAAGAAACCTTGGGCTAGCCTGAGGTTGTAGATGGTGAATTTGCAGAAAGCTAAGGCACATGAAAACTCAGTCTAGACATTGCTGGACGGAAGTGTGGTCGCAGTGTGTCTACATGCCTTCTCTCACTCCGGTCAGCTGCCCTGGACACCTAGGTCACAAATGAGAAGCAGGAACCACCAAGTGTGGTGGTATGTCAAGATGGAGTGGGGGACGGCCAGCTACAGGACCTGCTGGGAGAGGAGGTTCAGCAGTTCCAAAGTTCTTCAGCTCTAGGTGGGTGTGAGCCCCGGTGAGTAGATGGGGGCTATTGGTGAAATTATTAAGGCCACTCCATGTAGTTAAAAGGGAGGTTTATTTTGTGGGGTAACTTACAAATGAAGGGGTAGGTTGCAGGGTCTGGCAAAGGTATAGCGCAGTCCGGCGGTGTTCTCTGGAGAACTCTGCTTGGTCTACCTCCAGCATCCAGGGTCCCGGAACCAAGAGAGAGACCTCCTCCCGATCCTTGGTCTTCCGCTTCCTCCTCCACCCTGCCTTGTGGGCGTGACCATTACTGAAGCCTCAATGGGGGTTGGAACTTCCAGGCCAATGCTGGGATGGCTATCCACTACATCTCCCCCCTTTTGTCTAAATAAGAAAGTTCTAACCTAATATAAGACTATATACAAAGAGATGGTTATTGTCCAGGAGTAATGAGGGATAATGACCTAGATAAGTTGGAATTACAATAAGTGCAAACAATATCAAGCAAAAAACACATAGTAAAATCCAGGGAAGTCTAGAGCGAGGGTAAGTGGCATGTTACAAAGATCATTCCAAAAGGTGTCCTATTCTAAAGAACCTGAGTCTAATACTTAATATATTCTATCTAAGATATTATATATGTATATGTACTAAGTTGTAACTATAACTGCTAATCTCCAACCTCATCAAAGACGTGAGAAGGAATATAATAATGCCTGAGAAATGGGAGAAGGACGCAAGCAACTTTTGGGAGTCTTGCAAGAGTAGACAGAGACAGCTAGCAGCCTGGACAGTCACCTAATGTTTCTCAGCATCGTTGGTGCATTCAAATTGGCTACAGGCCTAGAGTATCTGACAGACCATTTTCAGAAGCAGGAATTCTGAAAGACCATCTTACCCTGTCTTGGCAAAGTATAGTGGTCGCTTTCCTTGTGTCCCGCTTGTCCAGAAAGGACAGCATTTATACTGTCAGCAGTTGAGGCAAGGGCAGTTCTTTGCCCAGTAGGCCATTTTGTGCCAAGAAGACAAACTTCCAAATGGAAATGTCTTAGAAGCCCAACATTCTCTCGGGATCAAATTGGTGCTGCCAGGAGCAATTGTGTCTCACGTCAGCAGAATTCTAAGTTATTTAAATGCCATGTTCTCTAGGTCCATGAAGTGTTTGAAGATTATCTGTCCATCTGACCTATGTATTTATAAATCTGGATAACCTAACTAACATAATTATAGAGATGACAAGCATAGGTGACAATAACTCTGTAAGTCTTATCTACCTAAACAACCTAAGGACTAAGCTTCCTATAAATAAGGCAAACAGGCTGTAAGCAAATGTACAGTAAAAGGACAATGACTTTAAATTGTGACAGTACACAAAATATCTTTAACAGAGGTAGGAATGTATAGTGCAATATGCTATATGATAATAATCCTAAATATATATCAGTATACAGAATATCTTAAACAGAAGTAGAACATACATAAGTATGACAGATATAAATTCACATTTGTATCAATATACAAATATTTCAAATAAGAGTAAAAATTATGTGTACAATATAACAAACATAGTTCTGTATTTGTATCAATATACAAATTATCTTAAATAGGAATATAAAAAGTTTATATTTGTATCAACATATAAGAATTCATAACAGTGCAAAGGCTGCTATATTACTAAATTTGTTTACTAATGTATATGATAGTCTACCATAATATCTTATACCTATCCATTCCATTTCTTCTTTTCCTTTTTTTTTTGAGACATATTTTCTTTCCTTAAGGAGAGTACTGAGTTTAACAGTTTCTTCCACCCCCAACCCTAGAACTATTATCCATAACCCTGAGAAATATGAAACCTTAGGGATAAGGGGTGTCGTTTTCTTAGAATTGCTTCCTGCTATTTAGGGGGCAATGGTATCTCTGTTGGGTATTGTGATCAGATAGTTAAATCTCAGTTAGACTAACTGTAGATTCTGCAGCAACTCTCAGAGTAATGGGTAAGATTGTCTGAAATTCTGGCAAGAAGTGTAGTATGATGATGATTACCATGGCATCATTCTGGATTGGGTAGAGTTGTTGTTGTTGGGGCCCCATCTTCCTTCTGGAGACTTCAGAGATTGCTATTGGAAAAAACTTATTTTTTATCAGAATGGAAGGTTTGGATTTAAAGATGTCATGACATGTAATAAAGGATTCCATGGAGAGAATTAGAATCTTGAAGATAATGGTCCCTTATAATTTGCTTCTGTCTCACACCAGAGGGCTCTTCTGATATGGGACTGAAGAATCTCTCAACCTTTTCTTTTATCAATATGCTTGGGTTTAGAGAAGGAGTGAGCCAATTCCATCTCCAAAGCCAGCTTGGTTTATAATTAAATTGGAACCACAACTATTCTAGATTTATAGAGATATAGATGTTAGACAGTGATATCTTACCCTGTGTAGATTGGTACCAATAGATTCTTTCTTTCTGCTGTAAACATCCGGATATCCAAGGCCTTATGATTTCTGAAGATGGGTATTTCCATTATCCTGGAAAGACAAAAACAGAACCCTACCCCAACCTTTGATTGTTAAATTTTTCTTACAACCTGAAGAGATGTCACATTGGTGGATGTTGATCTTTTACTTCTCCTCATCAAGGGGTTTCTCCTGTTCGAATCGAATTTTTATTAATTTTGTTGGTATCCATAGCTTTTTCTTCTCCTGTGGAAACAAAAGCAAAACCCCTTCCCCAACGTAGGACATATCCAGGTTTCCATTCTGAGGTCAACACATCTTTGAAATAAACCAGTTGGTTTAGCTCAGGAGTTTTGTCTGTCGTCCAATGTCTCTCCGCAGCTGTTGTTCCTTTCTCATCAGCATTGAGAAAATTCAAGGTTAATAAAGCACTATGCAGTCTATTTCTAGGAGTCATTGTTACCTGTTGCTGTTTATTTAGCATATCCTTTAAAGTTCGATTGGATCTTTCTATGACAGCTTGGCCTGTGGGATTGTGTGGTATACCTGTAACATGCTTTTTATTGTAATAAGCAAAGAACTGTCTCATTTTATTGGAGACATATGCTGGGGCATTGTCTGTCTTAATTTGTACAGGTATTCCCATGATGGCCATAACTTCTAATAGTTGTGCGATCACAGAATCAGCCTTTTCAGAACTCATAGGAGTTGCCCACTGAAATCCTGAATAGGTGTCAATGGTATGGTGTACATACTTTAATCTTCCAAATTCTGCAAAATGAAACACATCCATCTGCCAAATTTCATTTCTTTGTATACCTTTTGGATTGCTTCCTGCAGGTAATGGAGTTTGGTTATAGAAGGAACAAGTAGGACATTTTTTCAAACCTTTGCTATTTACATGGTGTTTCTTATGAAATTCTGAGGCTTCTAGCACATTACCTATTAGTAACTGATCAATCTCATCATTACCTTGTGCTAGAGGTCCTGGCAGACCTGTATGGGATCTGATATGTGTTATATATATAGGATGTTCCCTTTTTCTGATGATTTCCTGCAATTGTATGAATAATGAAGTTAATTCTGTATTATCAGGAATAAATTCAGCAGTTTCAATGTGTAAAACAACTCTCTCTGCATATTGAGAGTCAGTGACTATATTGAGGGGTTCTGTGAAGTCCATCAGTACCATAAGAATGGCATACAGTTCTGCCTTTTGTACAGAGCTGTATGGACTTTGTACCACTTTACTTAAGTCTCCTGATTTGTATCCTGCTTTCCCTGATTGCATCAGCATAGAATGTGAGGACTCCAGAAATTGGCTTGTGTCGTACAATGTGAGGAAGGACCCATTCAGTCTTCTTTATGAATTCTATTCTCTTGCTTTTGGGATAATGGTTGTTAATCTCTCCCAAAAAGTTACTGCAGGCTCTCTGCCAGTATTCATTATCTTTCCACAGTGATGAAATTTCCTCATTAGTTAAAGGTACTACAATTTCTGCTGGGTCCATTCCTGTCAACTGACGAAGTCTTAATTTACCTTTTTGAATCAAATCAGAGATCTTTTCTATATAAGTCTTTAATTTCTTATTTGGTTACATGGTAGGAATATCCATTTCCAACATAATATCTTCCCTCTGCATCAAAATACCTGTGGGGGAATGTCTGGAGGGGAATATGACAAGAATGCATTTAAGTTCTGGATCCACACGATCCACATGTGCTTCTCGAATTGTCTTTTCTACTAGAGCCAATTCCTTCTCAGCTTCGGCTGATAACTCTCTAGGACTATTTAATTCTTTGTCCCCTTCTAGAGTAGTAGCCAAATTTTGTAGTCCATGTTTGGGTATTCCCATGATACCCAATAAGTTGGAAATGCTTCCTAACAACTTTTGAAAATCATTAAGAGTCTTTAATCGATCTCTCCTCAGTTGTACCTTTTGGGGTCTAATTTTTTGTAACTCTATCTTATATCCTAAGTAATTAATAGAATCTCCTCTTTGTATTTTTTCAGGAGCAATTTGCAGTCCCCAGTGAGGCAAAACTTTTTTTACTTCTTCAAACATGCTTTCTAATGTGTCTAACTTTGGATCAGCTAATAGGATATCATCCATATAGTGATAAATTATGGATTGTGGAAACTTTACACGAATTATCTCCAATGGTTTTTGCACAAAGTATTGGCATAAGGTAGGGCTGTTTAACATTCCCTGTGGGGGGACCTTCCATTGATATCTCTTGACTGGCTGAGAATTGTTATAATTAGGAACTGTGAAGGCAAATTTTTCTCTATCATTTTCTTGTAAGGGTATGGTAAAGAAACAGTCTTTTAAGTCAATAACTATTATAGGCCATTCTTTGGGTAACAGAGAGGGCAAGGGCATCCCAGTCTGTAGGGAGCCCATTGGCTGAATTACTTTATTAATAGCTCTCAGATCTGTCAGCATTCTCCAATTACCAGACTTTTTTTTAAATAACAAATACAGGAGAATTCCAAGGGCTGGTAGATTCTTCAATGTGTTGAGCATTTAACTGCTCTTGAACCAGCTGTTCTAAAGCTTATAGCTTCTCTTTTGTCAAAGACCACTGTCCAACCCAGACAGGTTTATTAGTTAGCCATTTTAAAGGTAAGGCAGTTGGTACTTCTGAGAGTTCAACAGCAGTTGTGCTCTGTTTGTGTACAGCCTGAATGGTTGGTGACTGTTTTTTATAGCATATTATAATATTATTCCTAGAAACATGCATTGGCCTATATTCCTTTTCTGAGAGTGTAGGAATTTTAATCTGGGTATTCCACTGTTGTAACAGATCTCGGCCCCATAGATTTACTGCTACATTTGCTACATATGGCTTTAGCCTTCCTCTCTGTCCTTCTGGCCCTATGCATTCAACCCATCTCGAACTCTGTTTTATCTGAGATAGGGTGCCAATTCCTAAAAGTTGGACATCTACCTCTTGAAGAGGCCAATTTGGATGCCATGATTTTGGTGTAATTACAGTCACATCCGCACCTATGTCTACCATGCCCGCCAGAACCAAGCCATTAATTCAAATTCTAAGCTTTGGTCTTTGTTCATTTATGGAAGTCTGCCAAAATATTTGTTTTATTGTGTTCTTTGTAAACTGTGATTCATCTATCAGAGCTGTTTTATCATCCATTGCAGTATCAGTTTTTACATTAGCCATTGGTTTATTCAGTTGTCCTGGAGAGGAATGTCTTCCACAGTGGCTGGAAATGTTCTTACCACATTTGATTTGGGGGCCTGCAAGAGGCCCCCTGTGGCATTTCCTGCTACTAAAGAGTTGCCTCATATATCTATTTTTGATCTGTACTCACTGGTCCAATATCGGCCTTTGCCACATCTTCTACATAATCCAGGAGGTGGTTGGGGTCTTCTGTTTAGGCTATTCCTAGAAGGAGTATTACTTCTAGGATTACCCTATGTACAGTTTTTACTTATATGACCTCGTGTACCACATTTAAAACATTTGGTACCACAGGGCCTTCTTTCACCTCTTGGATTTGTCTCTCCTATCCAAGCCTCATTACTGTAGTTAAGAGATTCAACACTATTAGTATAGTGAATCCATTCTTCCAAAGGAGCTGATCTGATCTTTAATGGTGTAAGTATTCTTTTGCATTCTGCATTAGCATTGTCGAATGCCAAGGACTCAGTTAATACTTTTCTTAATTCTTTATCTGATACAGCTTTTGTTATAGCTGTGTTCAGCCTTTGTAAAAAATCAGTGAAGGGTTCATGTGGTCCCTGAAATATCTTTGTGTATACCTCAGTTGCTTTTCCAGGTTCTGGAATTTTTTCCCAAGCATTTAGAGCTGCTGTACGGCATAGGGATATTGTATGCTCATCATAAATGGCTTGTACATTCCTGTCAGCGAAACATCCCTCACCAAGTATTTGATCTTGGGAGATCTCAAAACCTCTGAGTTTACCTTGTTGTTCTAAATTTGTTGCCTCTTCTCTCAACCAGCTTTTCCACTGTAACTGCTGGCTATATTCTAGAACAGCTGAAATTAACTGATGGCAGTCATCTGGAATGATTCTATGTGAGGTAGACCATGAATTTAACATCTGTTTTACATATGTGGAGTGTATCCCATATGTAACTACTGCTTCCTTTATATTTTTAAAGTCCCTTGTTGAAATTGTTTGTAATGTATATGTCGTATATGGCTCGGGGTGTGTGTCATCTGCTGGCTTCTCATGGATGATAACAGGATAAGCCATTGTATGAGAGCCATTTGGAGATGTTATAACCTGTATGGTCTTGCCCTTCTGCTTATTAGGTCCCTTGTCATGTTTATTGAGAGTTTCCTCCAGGGCTTGTAAACGAGCACCTAGGGTCTGTTCCAGGGAGTAAACCTCCTCTCTTGTAAGGGATACCAGATTTTTCATGGAATCATGGAAGTTTTTATATTCTTCTGAAACACATGATTCTATGGACCTTATCTTATCAATTAATGATAATTTTTCTTCCTTATATATTGTCTGAGTAGTTACAACTTCCCTCTGGAGAGTTAGTGTTCTATCCATTAAATACTCATATTTATTATCAATAAAAGCAATTTTGGGTACAAGCTTGTTTTGTAATTCCTGGTTAGCAGATTCCAGAGAGAGAATCTTTTTATGTAAGTCCTGGCCAGCAGATTCCAGAGAAAGAATCTTTTTCTGTAAGCCTTCATTGCTATCTTTTAAAACCTGTAAATTCTGGTTAGCAGATTCCAGAGAGAGAATCTTTTTATGTAAATCCTGGTCAGCAGATTCCATAGACAGAATCTTTTTCTGTAAGCCTTCATTGTTATCTTTTAAAGCCTGTATCAGTCCAAATAATGACTCATCTTTGTTCTTATTATTAAACCAGTGTTTGAACACTGTGTGAATTATTACAAGGAATGTCAAAATGTTACAGGCCAGATATGTCTTAGGGAGGTCGTATATTTCCAGGAAAATGTCATTCATCATACAGGCAAAAAGGTTTTTAAATTCTTGTGAGGTAATGTTGTCAGCCATATTACAAGAATTACTCAAAATTTGTTAGTCAGTTTTAAGGTGTAGAATTATCAAGTAGTTTTACTTGAAATAAGCTTACCTTTCTGTGGTTTTGGGGGGTGCAGTAGCACTTTTCAGCCAGCAGGAGGCGTTGGTATAGCTCCAAAGCAGGGCCTGCTGGCGACCTTGGCTGGCGGCAGCTGAAGGCAGGAGCCAAGATGGCAGGGAGCTGGCACTCAGGGAGGAGTGGGAATGCCTCACTCACAGCGGTTTTCGCTGGTCTAGGGGCTAAGCTAGGGAACTGAGACCAGATTAGCTGTTCCCTTTTTCAGGAATGGGACCATGTAGGTGTCCCCTGGTTAAATGGAACTTTGCAGTCGGGTTTAGGTACCCGCCAGCCGTGGAGGAGGCTGAGGGAGGGAGCCGCCTGGGCCTTTGGAACTTGCCCCACATGAGCGCCAGATATTGGTGAAATTATTAAGGCCACTCCACGTAGTTAAAAGGGAGGTTTATTTTGTGGGGGTACTTACAAATGAAGGGGTAGGTCGCAGAGTCTGGCAAAGGTATAGCGCAGTCCGGCGGTGTTCTCTGGAGAACTCTGCTTGGTCTACCTCCAGCGTCCAGGGTCCTGGAACCAAGAGAGACCTCCTCCCGATCCTTGGTCTTCCGCTTCCTCCTCCGCCCTGCCTTGTGGGCGTGACCATTACTGAAGCCTCAGTGGGGGTTGGAACTTCCAGGCCAATGCTGGGATGGCTACCCACTACAGGGGGGCAGCCTGTGGACTTTAGATTTGGAGAAAAATCTGTTCTACAACCAATGCAGTGAAAGGAACTTGGTACAGACATGGGTTTAGTGCCTAAAGCAAACGCCCCTCTGTGTGTTCTCTGGTGTGTGTTCTCTGTCCTCATCTGTGTGTGTGTTCTCTGTCCTCATGTGTGTGTGTGTGTTCTCTGTCCTCATGTGTGTGTGTGTTCTCTGTCCTCCTCATGTGTGTGTGTGTTCTCTGTCCTCCTCATGTGTGTGTGTGTTCTCTGTCCTCCTCATGTGTGTGTGTGTGTTCTCTGTCCTCCTCATGTGTGTGTGTGTGTTCTCTGTCCTCATGTGTGTGTTCTCTGTCCTCCTCATGTGTGTGTGTGTTCTCTGTCCTCATCTGTGTGTGTGTTCTCTGTCCTCGTGTGTGTTCTCTGTCCTCATGTGTGTGTGTGTGTTCTCTGTCCTCCTCATGTGTGTGTGTGTTCTCTGTCCTCATGTGTGTGTGTGTTCTCTGTCCTCCTCATGTGTGTGTGTGTTCTCTGTCCTCCTCATGTGTGTGTGTGTTCTCTGTCCTCATGTGTGTGTGTGTTCTCTGTCCTCCTCATGTGTGTGTGTTCTCTGTCCTCATCTGTGTGTGTGTGTTCTCTGTCCTCATCTGTGTGTGTGTTCTCTGTCCTCATGTGTGTGTGTGTTCTGTCCTCCTCATGTGTGTGTGTGTTCTCTGTCCTCCTCATGTGTGTGTGTGTTCTCTGTCCTCCTCATGTGTGTGTGTGTTCTCTGTCCTCCTCATGTGTGTGTTCTCTGTCCTCCTCATGTGTGTGTGTGTTCTCTGTCCTCATGTGTGTGTGTGTTCTCTGTCCTCCTCATGTGTGTGTGTGTTCTCTGTCCTCCTCATGTGTGTGTTCTCTGTCCTCATCTGTGTGTGTGTTCTCTGTCCTCCTCATCTGTGTGTGTGTTCTCTGTCCTCCTCATCTGTGTGTGTGTTCTCTGTCCTCCTCATCTGTGTGTGTGTTCTCTGTCCTCATCTGTGTGTGTGTTCTCTGTCCTCATCTGTGTGTGTGTGTTCTCTGTCCTCATCTGTGTGTGTGTTCTCTGTCCTCATGTGTATGTGTGTTCTCTGTCCTCATCTGTGTGTGTGTGTTCTCTGTCCTCCTCATGTGTGTGTGTGTTCTCTGTCCTCCTCATGTGTGTGTGTGTTCTCTGTCCTCCTCATGTGTGTGTGTGTTCTCTGTCCTCCTCATGTGTGTGTTCTCTGTCCTCATCTGTGTGTGTGTTCTCTGTCCTCCTCATCTGTGTGTGTGTTCTCTGTCCTCCTCATCTGTGTGTGTGTTCTCTGTCCTCATCTGTGTGTGTGTTCTCTGTCCTCCTCATGTGTGTGTGTGTTCTCTGTCCTCATCTGTGTGTGTGTTCTCTGTCCTCATCTGTGTGTGTGTTCTCTGTCCTCATGTGTATGTGTGTTCTCTGTCCTCATCTGTGTGTGTGTGTTCTCTGTCCTCCTCATCTGTGTGTGTGTGTTCTCTGTCCTCATCTGTGTGTGTGTGTTCTCTGTCCTCCTCATCTGTGTGTGTGTGTTCTCTGTCCTCCTCATCTGTGTGTGTGTTCTCTGTCCTCATCTGTGTGTGTGTGTTCTCTGTCCTCCTCATGTGTATGTGTGTTCTTGTCCTCTCTGTGTGTCTAACTGTCCTCCTCATCTGTGTGTGTGTTCTCTGTCCTCCTCATCTGTGTGTGTGTTCTCTGTCCTTCTCATCTCTGTGTGTGTGTGTTCTCTGTCCTCCTCATCTGTGTCTGTGTCCTCTGTCCTCATCTCTGTGTGTGTTCTCTGTCCTCATCTGTGTGTGTGTTCTCTGTCCTCATCTGTGTGTGTGTTCTCCTCATCTGTGAGCCCTGTTGCCCAGGACAGCTGCAAATTGCCCCTGAGGGTGTGTGGAAGGAATCCTTTCACCTCTGAAGCAGGAGCGCCTGTGAGTAGATGCTGCCTGTCTGAATGGGGAGCCAGGCTATATAGAGTGGGTGCCCTACTGCCTTGGGCTTTCTCTGATCCTGTCTGAGTATATGATCCCCACAGGGGTGCTCCAAGGTCAGGCTGATGTAACAGGATGACACTTGTCCTCTTTTTCAAAGCATCACACTAATGTTCATTGTGCTGAAGAAACGGATCAACACCAGGTTTTTATTGAATATGAAAAAAATATTATGAATCCATCTCCAGGGACTGTTGACCAAGAGGTGACCAGGGACTAATGCTAAGCCAGCACCCTCCATTGGCTTTAGCAGCAGAATCACCTACTTCTTGACAGCTGCTCCCCCCTCCTCTCCCTCCCTCTGCCGAATTCTGATGTCTTTGAACAAGTAACCCTGTCTACTTCAGGGTTACTGCTGCTGTGATGAAACACCATGACCAAAAGCAAGTTAGGGAGGAAAGGGTTTATTTGGCTTACACTTCCACATCACTGTTCATCATCATCAAAGGAAGTCAGGACAGGAACTCAAACAGGGCGGGAACCTGGAGGCAGGAGCTGATGGCAGAGACCATGGAGGAGTGCTGCTTACTGGCTTGCTCCCATGGCTTGCTCAGCCTGCTTTCTTATAGAACCCAGGACCACCAGCTCAGGGGTGGCACCAGCCACAATGGGCTAGACCCTCCCTCATTGACCACTAATTAAGAAAATGCCTTACAGGCGGTATACAGCCCCATCTAAGGGAGGCTCTCAATTGAGGCTCCCTCCTGATGACTCTAGCTTGTGTCAAATTAACACAAAACCAGCCAGGACATACACAGTCTTTTAAGTAGTCTTTGTCAAGAGAATCTTCCTTTGGACTGAGAAATCATGTTTGGTTTGGGGATACTTGAGTGTCTCAATCAAATTTTTGTGTCTGTTACCAAAGAGTGGTTAGTTTTTATGGGAACCTAGAGCCCTTTTAATTGTGAATGCAGAAATAACAGTTGCGTATGTGTGGGCAGTTCAGAGTTGTGGATAAATTAGGATGTGCCACCAAAGTGATAGTGGCCTTGAGGGCCAGACAGGCAGCTCAATGGGTAAAGGCCACCAAGCCTGGGGATCTGGGTTTGGTCCCAGGACCTACGTGGCAGGAGAATGTGGCCTTACAAGTTGGCCATTGCATGTCTAAATAAACTAATATTCGTAAGTATTACAGTAATTATAAATTATAATTATACTCACAGTAGCCATCTGTGTCTGCCATTTGGAGAGTTTAAGGGTGTTCTGAATAGTCTTAAGGGAAGGTGTGAATCCTTGATCTCCAGATTTGCACCAAATTACAGATGAAATGGAACCTGTGTTTCACAAGACACATGACCATTTAAAATGTGCTAGTTTTGTTTTGAGGCACCGGTAGGTGGTGTGTGTGTGTGTGTGTGTGTGTGTGTGTGTCCCCATCTGTGTCTGTGTCCAAGCACACCAGGAATCTGGGGGCAGGAGCTGATGCAGAAGCCATAATTTGGTGAGGAAATTTTCTCAATTGATACTCTCTCTTCCCAAATGGTTAGACTGACATAAAGTCTAGCCAGCTCAGGTGTCTTCCCCAATCTTCCTCAATCAATTTCTACCTGATTATTGGAGAAGGGGTCTCTCACTGAACCTGGCTGGCCAGAAAGCCCCAGGAATCCTCCTGTTTCCATCTCCTCAGTGCCAGGGTTACAGTACAGATGCCTACTGTGACACCCAGGGTGTGTGTGTGTGTGTGTGTGTGTGTGTGTGTGTGTGTGTGTGTGTGTGTGTGTCTGTGTCTGTGTCTCCAAATCCTTTCGAAGCAAGCATTTTATCAACTGATTTGAGACTTAATCCCACGGGCATTACAGTGTCAACAGCTTGCCCATCCTCCTTTTTCTTTATCAAATTGTGTTTCACTAGATACTTTGGTAGCTTATAGGCAGCTCACTTGTCAGTGGATTCCTGCTGAACGCTTGGGTTTCCGACTCCAGACTTCTCCTTTACTTCTAAAGTAAGCTGACTGCCACACACTCCGTCTTCTCGGGTTATGACTTTTATATTGTGAGTCAGTCTTCAAACAGTGGGACCGTCACGCCCACTCATTATAATGTCATCTACAAAACGAAGGGCCTGACTCCAAACCAGGTCCACTGCTTAACCTACAGACTCTGACACGCGTACTACAATTTGTCAGTAAGCCCTGTGTGTGTGTGTGTGTGTGTGTGTGTGTGTGTGTGTGTGTGTGTGTTTACAATTGTTCTTTACCACTGAGCAATTTTGACCCTCCAGATTGAGATCTATGAAAATGTAAACTTGGGAAAGCCCCTGCTGCGTATGAGTTAAAGAAGGCTTAGCCAAAGTCTTTTCTGCTTCCTCCCTCCCAAAGGGTGTCATCCAAGTCCCCTGCTCCATGCCACTCTGTACACAAGCTGGCTTACTTCGTGGGGAAGAGCATCCACCAAAAGCCAGCATCGTTGCTGTCAGAGTCTCTCTATTACCTTTAGCTACGCAGGAAGCGGCGACATTGAGACAGACAACTGACTCCCTTTTTTCGTATATTTCTCCTTTCTAAGCTGGGTGTCCCGCTCCCCTGCCCCAGTTTATTTTTTAAAGCCTGGAAGGAGAGGCCTAAGATAGCAAAATCAGGGTAGGGATGTGTTGCCATGCAACCTTTGGTAATTGGGTAGAAATGACCTTGTGAGTCAGGTATGGAAGATTCTGTTTCTAGCACTTTGAGGACTGAAGAGCATTTGGCGGTGGGGTGGGAGGAGTCATAGACTCTGATTTAAAAGCCAGCAGCCTGGGGACACGTCAGCATTTCCCCCACTTTTCCTATAAGGAAAGTTGAGGACACTCTTAGCTTTTCTGTTCATTCTTGGTCCCTGCTCTGGGGCCATGAGAGACCAGGACCTATTGCCTGTGTGAGGCTGTGCCGCAATGGTGTATCTCCTGGAGGCAGAGTCTTCCCAGCCACACTGTCTCTGAGCGGCTTCAAATGTTTCTCTGGGTCAACTTTTTTTTTTGCAGAGTTTTTGTTTTTGTTTGTTTTGGGGCAGTGGTTAGGAGCAGGGGTTAACTTTGAATATACCAGAAAAGGGTGGATTGGAAATCTCTGTGTTTGAGGGTGTAGCTTTTCAATCTGAAACCTGTCTTGTAAGACACAAAGCTAATTAATCATTTGAAAAAATATATTGTAAGAGAGGGGCTTTTCTGTCCCAAGAGGCACCCAAGATTGCTTTGTGTGTAGAATCAGGGTACATGGGTAGCTGGTGACCCTTGGTTCTGGAACCTTTATATCTATACATATACACACATATATACACACATATATGTGACCCTGTGTCCAGAGAAGAGAGACTTAGACTAAAATAGACTCAGGACAAACTTGGCTTTCTGAGAACTGATTTTGGTTCAATATCTTTCTAGAGAGATAAAAATCGCTTGGAGGACAGAAAGTCATGTTTGGAACTTCCTGTTTCCCACAAACACAAATGTACCCATGTCATTTGTTCCTAAGCCTCCAACTGATGTATCCAGTAAGTCCTTGCATGCAAAAACGCTGGGTTTAACACAGTGATTGTCAGCTCTGTGGACCTGACGAGAGGAACCCTTGCCTTTCTGGGATAAAAAAAAGGATACTGTCCTCCTGAAGGTGCTGCCTCTTGGCATTGGCACATTTGTCTTCATAGGTGATGACTGACACTCGGTTTTCCTGAGACAGCTTCGCTATCCCCAGGGCTTATGGACACAGCACTCTGTGGCATCTTGACCTCACTCCCCGGGTTTATGGAGCAGGTACCCAGGGTACCAATTCTAGGTCTGTCAGGGGTCTATTTGTACTGTGACGTGGCCCAACAGTAACTTGAGCAACACGGGTTCTCTGGGTCCGGACATGGTTCTGGATACATTTGGTTGGCTCACCCCATCTCAGATTGAAACTGTAAACATATCTGTGTCTCCACCCAGCAAAGTGGCTCAGTGGGTGAAGGGGCTTGCCGCCAAGACTGACAACATCAGTTTGGTGGAAGAAGAGAACCGATTCCACAAGTTGTCCTTCAGCCTCCGCACACGCATGTGCACACAACTGTTAAAGAGGGTTGCGTATGTACTGAACGTATACAAACTCACCATTCCCTGAGCAGTCAGGGCAACACCTATTTTATGTGGCAGTGGGTGTGATGTTAAGCCATAAGGCGGAGGGGGAGGTTCATAGATGATGATGAGGCCTTGAATATGATACCTTATTTGTAACTCTATCGAGCATAGCTTAACATGCTAGACAAGATACAACAAAATAACATTGAGTGTGTGAGGCACAATTGGAGATGACCAGACCCATATGTGGTGGAAAAGAGTTCCAGGAACATGACCTTGGTGCTTGGGTTTGCTTTGGGAGGCTGCAAATGCCCCCAGGAGGCAATTTGAATAACTGAGAAAATGAGCCCATGCACCTATGGGAACAATCTACATCAAGAATCTGGAGTCCAGTGTCTCTACTGGGGCGGGGGTGACTTACAGGCTGGGTGGAGCCCTTGAATTGCATCTTACAGGGAGTCTGAGGTAGACCAGAGTGGCCAGATTAATACCCAGCCCAAGTGTCCCTGCAGGGTAATGCCATCTGTGACAGCGATCCCCTCTACATTTGTCAAAAACACGACGCAGTAATTAACCTAAACCAACCAGGTAGCAGAGGGAAGCGGGCTAAAATTGTGAGTTAGTGAGGGCCATTCTGCGTGGCAAAGTTCAAAAGAATTGCAGGGGAAATGGAAGAAAAGGACTAACTTTGGAATTCCATGTTCATCTTATTTTTGTGGCGTGTGTGTGTGTGTGTGTGTGTGTGTGTGTGTGTGTGTGTGTGTGATGTGGAAGCCAGAGGGTAGCATTGAATCTCTTCCTCCATCACTCTGTCTACTCATCATCCTTTTTGAGGCTGCGTCTCTAGCTGAAGGTGGAGCTTTCACTTAGGCTTGTGGCCACCAAGCCTCAGGGATCCTGGAGTCCAGGGACTGTGTGAGACCACGCCCATCCTGTCACGTGGGTGCTGGCCTTGGAGCTTCAGCCCTCCTGCCACAGAGCAAGCTCTCTCCTGCACCACCTCTCCAGCCCTTGACATGTCAACCGAAAAGCCGAAAAGCCATATCTCGGAGGGGTGGGAGTTAGATGCATTGACACAGCAAAGTGAGAACCAGAGAAAGGGAAAATGGAAGGGAAGAGCTAGCATAAAGCAGAGACTAGGAGATGGGGCTCTTCTTTTTGTGCCTATGAAGTCACTAGAGACAGTTGCTCCCACTGAAACAGTGGGTATAAAGAACTGGCTGAAACTGACATTTTAAGAAGTCATAAAGCTGGGTGTTAATCCCAGCACTTGGGAGGCAGAGCCAGGTGGATTTCTGAGTTCGAAGCCAGCCTGGTCTACAGAGTGAGTTCCAGGACAGCCAGGGCCACATAGTGAGCCCCTGTCTAAAAAAACAAACAAACAAAACAAAACAAAACAAAAGCAAACCTCACAATGGAAGGAATTGTAGAGCTGGTATCTCATGATTAAACTCATGCTCTGTGTTTGGGATGGGAGCAATGCCGACTTTGTCATGTAGACTCATGGTTTCGGCTGCTCTGATCCTGACAAATTCAAGTCTCCTTTGAATGGTTAGCATTTCCCTTTAATGAATGAACAAACGTGGGAAGAGACGGCTCACTTTTCTACACCAACTCTACCGCAGACCATTCTTCCTTCACACATTTGGTGGTGGTTACCCACTCCTGCTCAATGCTGAATTAAAAGAGTTTTTCATCAAATATGGTGTTAAAAAATATAGTGTTAACTATAGTTTTTTTGAAGTACCCTTCATTGGGTTGACAAAGTCCTTTTTGAGCTTCTTAATCATTTTTTCTCTGATGATTTTCATATATATATATATATATATATATATATATATATATATATATATATATATAATTTTATTTTCTCTATACATAATACATTCTGGTTACTCGCCCCTCTTAATTATCTTCTGCCTTGCCATCCCTGCTTCCTTGTCTCTTTTCTCTATTAGCTAGTTGTTTTTTAGTGTGCCATAGAGTTTATCTAGGGCCATCTGTGTGATTCTGGATTTGGAAATAACCATCAAACCCTGATAAGCTCCCCAGTGGTCATATGACCAGATGCTATGCCTCTCTTCTCTTCTAGACTCTATTGCCAAAAGGATCAGTTCTGTGCGGTCGGGTCCTATGAGCCCCTACCTCACCCACAGTAAGTTTTCAGGGGGACAATGTGTGGGCAGAGCTGCTGTTGTCATGGGTCACTTGGACAGAGGATGGGACACCAAGGCTTAGCTTCCAGGAATCGGCTTATTGTGCCAGCTCCTGGGCTTCCACAAGATTCATATCCAAAGGCTAGCACTCCAAAGGCTATGGGGTTAAGGCTTTCATACATTTTAGCTTGTTTCCCATATATATTTACATGCAGTTTTGGTTGGATGCTTTAAACTACCGGCCATTAATTTTTAAATGGCTGGAATGGGATGGGGAGTGGGGGTCTGCAGGAGAGATGTGGCAGACACCCAGGGACACTAACGGACCAGCCTGTTCAGCTATTTCCTGCCCCCCCCCACACACACACCTTGACTCCTCGACTCTAAAGGCTCCTAGCTCCCTGTGAGCTCCTGATTGCCAGAGTCACGTGCTTAGAAGACATTTCGCAGCCCCTCTCTCTGTTTTTGGCACTTACATTCTTTCCAACCCAGAAAGGGAGCACCCCACGGTGCACAGATCCATCCTTTCAAGCTTGCCTACAGCCTGACCTTACAGGCATTTTCTCAGTTGAGCTTCCCTCCTCCCAAATAATTCCAGTTTGCGTTGAGTTGACATGAAACCAGCTAGCCAGACCTAGAGGCAGCAAGCCACTAACAAAAACCCGAGGCCAGGTGAGGGAGGCCCCCCAAACTTTACAGACTCTCACCATTTCCCTGGATGCTCATCAGAACTCATCAATAAGACTCTGTTGCTGAAGTCACCGCACAACTTGGGTGCAAGATATAAAGAAACCAAGCTGGAACTGATCCCGGAGCTTCCTTTCCACTGGCTACCTCTTTCGGCCACTGGGTACAGGAACCAAAGGCGTTGCTGGTCCTGCCCAGCAGTGAATGAGTCATAATGCCCATCTCCAGGCACGGACAAGATGCCCATCTGTGTAATAGCACCACCGTTATGGGGGTAGCCAGCTGTTCCCTGATTAAATCTGAGACCCACTCTCCAAGAGAGCATCCATGCCTAGTTTTTTTTTCCATCCCTGGAGATCAAATCTAGGTCCTCTCATAAGGACCTTGCTATGCAAACAGTCTGCCACTGAGCTACAACCCAAGACCTTTTAAAATTTTGAGGCAGGATGTTTCTAAGTTACTCTAGTGGACTTGGCTGAACTTGTTCTTTAGCCCGGGAAGGCCTTGGCTTCCCAAGCAGCTGGGATTCCAAGTGTGTCCCACCACATGCTGCTACTGTGGAGGGATTTTTTTTTTTTTAATCATGAGTGGTGGTCGAATTTCATCAAATGCTTCTTTTCTGCATCTGTTGAAATGATGGTGGTGTTACTGCCATAGCCCATGGGTAGGATGGCTGTTGGTTTCCCATTACCACAGACTGTTTGTCTTTTGGGGGGGCCCATGCCTGACCTCTAGCCTACAGAAAATAATGTTTCTTCACAGAGGCTCTAATAGAATGGCTCCCTTGTTCTCTCTGGCTTCATGTGGCCACTGTTCTTTGCCTCGAGCCCCTCTTTCCTCTCTCAAGCAAGGGGTGACCTACCAACAGGCCAGTCTCTCATGTCGTCGCTCCTCATCACCCCTTCCCAGCTTCCCACTCACACTTTTATCTTTAAAAAAAAAAAAAAAATAAATATATATATATATATATATATATATATATATATATATATATATGGGTTGCATTTGCCTACATCTATGTCTGTGCAGCACATGCATGCCTAACGCCTGTGGAGGCCAGAAGAGGGCATCAGATCCCCTAGAACCAGACTTACAGAGGCTCTCAAGAGCTGAGCCACCTCTCCAGCCCTCCCTACTTTCACTTTCTATGACTCAGGCAAGAGCGCTACTTAAATCAGCCAGGACAGTCCATTCGAAAGACAGTCTCGCTGTGGCCGCTGATCTTCCTTGCCCATATAATGGGACATTCTGGCAAGTTTCAAGGACTAGGATATGGTCAAGGATATCATTATGGTAGCATTAGCCTGCCATCATAATTATTTGAATATGTAACTACTACCATGGACACCATGACTGGAGCTTTTGATTTGAGAGACTTTGCTACACACACACACACACACACACACACACACACACACACACACACACACACACACACACACACACACACACGCGCGCGCGCGCGTCAGGGGACAGGAGAAAGCTGCGTCCTGCTGACACTTGTGGCCGAGGAGACCAACAGGACAATGGGGCTGCACGAGTTGAGTTTGTCTTTTGGTCCCCACTGTTCCACTGTTCTATGCTGGGATCCCGGTGGGCTGGGGACTGGATTATGGGAAGGTTGTGGCCCATTGGAAACATGAAGCTACATCATCACCACACCTGCTACAGAAGGTGACACTCACTCCCAAGCAGCTGGATTTGAAAGGGATGGCTGTGGCATCTGGTGCTGCTCTCAGGTCAGGAGGCTTTGGAGCCCTCACAGGACTTGGGACCCCCCTCAGCTGGGCCAGTGAACTAGAGCACCACACCGCACAGGCTGGCTGCAGGGACCAGTCCAGGCTGCTGCAAGGGTAGTTGAGTAGAGGTTCCGAGTCATTACCCCCTTGGCACTTGAGGGGCACTGGATACCATGCCTGGCACCTGCCCCTCTGCCCAGCCACCGTGCAGCTGTTCTGATTGCTCAGCAGGCCTTGTTTGGGGGGTGCTGATGGATGTTGGTGGCACCTTGTAAGCAAGCCATCCTGGGCTATCACAAGGGTGATGAGCTAGTTGAGGCAGCTCTTGGTCACTTTGGAGACAAGAGTTGGGGTAGGGAGAGTGATTACCGGCTGGAGCTGAGAGGCTCTCTGGGTGGTAATAAGAGACCTGTGTCTCCCGGGGAAGCTGTGTGCACACAGCCCTAGGGTAATGAAGAAGCAATACATGGCTAACGGTAGAACTGGGGAGGGGCTAACCTACAGATGCTGTGATGAAGCTAGTTGGCTGAGGGGCCCAGAGCAGACCGGAAGGTCGGCCAATGGCTTCTCTAGAACCTTTGTGTCCAAGACTCCTTTGTGGAGAGGGCTAGCAAAAGTCACAGGCCTGGGAAGCCATGAGGTTACCTGGAGGATGTCTGTTGCTGAGGCCTGGGTGGTACAGCGGGAAGCTGTTGCTGTCGCTCCTGGGTAACACAAAGCGTCAGGCCAGGCAGACTGGGGAGAGGTGACGTGGTTGCACATTCTAGAGCACCTGTAACTTCCCTGCTCCACCTCCTTTCTTTACCACAGCTGCTTGGGGGAAGAGGGGAAGATAGCCTGCTGAAGCTGCTGGATTTGGTGGCCTGGGCAGGATCATCAGAACCAGTGCCCAGAAGCTCTGTCCATGGATTACTGTGGTGGCTGCCCAGGTTGAACTCTGGCCTAGGTCAAGTCCCAGCATCATTTAGATTTCCATCCTGGCCAGATTGGTGGTCATCACGGTCCACCTCAGCGTTTCTCTCTTGAGAATGCTCCTCTGTAGGAGTTCTGCATTCCTTTAGCCCTGTAAACATTCAGAAAACACCTGTTGGAGGAGTCTCCTGTTGCTGCCTATGTTGGCGACCACTCTTCTGGGTTGATCTGTACTGTGTTCTGTGATGGCTAGTCATTGTTAGCTCGCTGGGAGTTGGAACCACCTGTGAGACACACCTTTGGTTGGGTCCGTGGAGGGTGTTTCTGGATAGGTTTCTCTGTGGGCCTCATGGGCTAGCGTAGCAGGTCCCAGGATGAATAAAATGAGGAGGTGGGGCAGGGCTGGAGAGATGGCTCAGCAGTTAAGAGCATTGGCTGATTTTCCAGAGGTCCTGAGCTTGATGCCCGGCATCCACGTGGCAGCTCACAACCATCTCTAACTCCAGTTCTAGGAGGACCCAGACTCCCTTTCTGGCCCCTCTGGGCACTGCATGCCTGTGGTGCACAGATATGCATGCAGACAAAAGACCCATACACATAAAATAAGTTTTAAAAGGGGGTGGGGAAGCAAGCTCAGGACCTGCATTCATGTGACCATGGTCAAAATGAAACAATTCACCTCACCCCTCAGACAATGCTAGGTGTTTGTCCCCTCAGACTGTGAACCAAAAAGAGACCCTCCTCCCTTAAGCTGTTTTTATATTTTGTCACAGCAATGAGGGGGGAAAAAAACCCTAATGTGATGATATTTTATTTGTGCTGAAATGTGGTGATATTTTATTTGTATGTTAATAAAGTTTGCCTGGAGATCAAAGGGAATAGCAAGCCATCTTAAGGTAAAGACAAAAGTCAGGCAGAGGTAGCACACGCCCCTAATCCGATCACATGGCAGGCAGAGTCTCTGTGTGTTCAAGGACACACTAGGGAACAGCCAAGCATGGTGACACATGCCTTTAATCCCAGTACCAACCATAGAGACCTGGAGGTCTGTACAGACAGGCAGTGACAAGGAAGTGAGGTAGCTAGGCTAAGAGCCAATGAGAGGGCAGAACAGCAAGGTAATAAAATCCTGGGTAGACAGGAAGTAGCTCTCTTGGGAAGCTACTGTGTGGTGAGTTAAGGCTAGCTGGTGGCTCTCACTGTTTCCCTGATCTCTAAAGCTTTCACCCCTATATTGGGCTCTGCGTTTCTTATTTAATAAGACTGTTTAGAAATTTGTTTACATCCTAATGCATGGCTCACGTCCAAATAGGGAGCTAGTAGTGTCATAGCATGTTGTGACAAGTCAGCTGCCTTGGTCACACTTGCTTTGTATCAATCCCAGGATCCCCTGCCCTGATCCGGAAGTGTCACCACATCATCTGAGTTCTAGGTTTACAACACGCAGGTGGGTTGCTTCTAGCAGATGCAATCTTCTTTTTTGGCACCCGTGGATCAATTCTTTGTCCCCTGCTCTTCTATCAAGAAGCCTCCTCCTCCTCCTCCTCCCCCTCCCCCTCTCCCCCTCCCCCTCCCCCCTCCCCCTCCTCCTCGTTGCCAGTGGGACAAATGAGGTAGGATTGGATCACAGCCTGGGCTTCTAGGGGCTCATCAGCAAATTGGGTGGAGGGCTCACACTGCCAGCCACAGGGCAATTTCAGCTTGGAATTATTTCCTGGTGTGATCTTGGGTGGATTTCCACTTCTTTGTGCCCATTGTATATCTGCACATACATTTGAGTGCATAAGAATAGAGGGGTGTGTGTGTGTGTGTGTGTGTGTGTGTGTGTGTGTGTGTGTGTAATGGTCAGACAATGCTAGGGTGTTTTTCTCAGTTGCTATGTACCTCATTTTCTGAGATAAGAGTCTGACCTGGCTATCAGGGGCTACAGATGTGTGCAGTGTATGTGGGTGTCGGGCATCAAACTCAGGTGCCTGCACTTGTCCACCAAGCCCTTTCCCACCGAGCCGTCTCCCCACCCCCAGAGTTCCCCTTCTGGGCCCCCTAATGAAAACGTCTCTCTCATTTCTTCCTCATTTGAAAGTGTCAGGTAGAGACACGTTTTTATATAGATTCCCACCATTCTTCTGGTTCTGCCATTGCCTCCAGAATCCCTTGAATAGTGTGGCCATCTCCTGCACAGGCTCCTGGGGGTGCTCAGCCTGTACAAGTCTAGAGCTGCATGGCATCACAGCTCAGGAACACTTCTGGCACAGGGCCACAGGGCCACTGAGCCACCGGGCTGCCTGCCGCTTGGCCCTGACAAGCCAATGGGAGGAGAGTTTATTGTGTCTTGGGAAGGCACGGCTAAGTGGATTGGTCCCCAGTAGCAGGCACTTACAGGCAATACTTCTTACACTGTGGCTGATCTGGAGCCAGGGACTAGACTGGAAGCAGAGTGGGGCTAAAGCCTTCGAGGCTTCCCACTCCTGGTGTCTTAGGCCTTCCAGTGAGGACCGCATCCCAAAGTTTTCACAACCTCCCAAAACAAAAAAAGAATGTGTCACCAGCTGGGGATATACGAGTATGGGACACCCCACAGTCAAACTATATAAAACAGTGTTGTTTTTTTTTTTTTTTTTTTCCCGGTGCTGGGCATCAATCCCAGGACCTGTGAATGCTGGACAAGCGCTCTACAGTAGAGCCCTCTTGTTGCCAGTGGGTCTGAGGTGAAGGGACCTCTGCATGGTGGTTAATTGTGCACAATGTGTATGTAGCACAGCTCTGTTTGGTAGTTTTGAGTTATCAGCACTTCACAATATTTTCAAGTATTTGTGCAAAATCAGCGAGCTCAGATCCCTCCAAGACTCTGGCATTTGCCGACTTATCTCCAATCAGCTTGTGGTGTTTTCATATACAGCACAACGAGCAGCGGCGTACAGTGGGGCTTTGGTTCTCAGGGTGACTCTGGGGGAGAAAGACACCTTGGAGACTCATCAGAGCGACTGGTGTGGTCCTGGGTCCACCAGAGGCACCATGGAATTAGTTCTGAGAGGACCCAAAGATAAGGTAGGCCAGCCAGGGAGCCAGGGAGCTCTCCAGAGTAGTGGGCTTCATTGCTGTTCAGCAGTTTTCATACCCAAGATTCTCTAAAGTCAAGTGTCCCGTTGCCCAGTGTCAGCCTGGGCAGGGAACCCTTCCAGAGGTAGTTGATTCCAGTCTTCTCCTGCTTCCTCTCCCGAGGGAATTCTTGTCAAGGCCTGGCGGCAAAGACTGACCTAAAACGATCTGCTCTGGTACCTGGAGGGGGCCATTGCAGGGGCCGCTGCACTGTGCCGAGTGCCAGCCAATCCTGACCAGTGGTTTCTAAGGTAGCATGTAGCTGGGGAAGGCCTGAAGAGACTCTGTCTGTGTACAGGGCACTACGAGTGCCTTCTGGGGCTACTATCTCAACATTTAACTTCCACTATAAGGTCTTAAGAGAGTGGAAACCCACCTGGGAATGGTGGGTTGGGGCAGGGCCTTTGAGGTCAGATTAGGAGTAGATATAACTCATCAGGATGGGGCGGTCATATCTCGGGCCTGGGGGCTTTTAAGGAAAGGGAGTGGTATCCAAAGGCACAGATGTGTGATCCTTGCCTCTTGCATTGTGATACCCCATGTCAGTTCAGGATTCTGCCCGCAAGAAAGGGCCACCAGATGTGGGCCCTTCAGCCTCCAGATCTGTGAGCTAAAACTTTTTTTCTCTATAAAGTTACCTAGCCTTGAGTATTTCATTATAGTAATGGAAAATAGACTCAAAGGCCTTCATGACCACCCTTTGCTCCTCCGCTGCCCTGGCAATGGGTGAGTTAGCCAATCATGCTTCCCAGGGCATTCTACCATAAGCACCTTTCAGTGACAGCTCCCACAGGGAGTATCACTGTGTTGCCTGGAAATGGCATCCTTCAACAAGAACACACAAAACCATTATGGTGGGTGGATCTGCTCTTGAAGTACATCACTATTCCAGCCGTCATGATCTGTCAGCAGGGTCTCTGTGAGTACCCAGGGCCATTGCCTGCCTGCCTGTGACTGCTTGTCATGGGACATCAGCATGGTTTCTCCACACGGGCACCAATGTCCTGTCTACCATCCCTGCCCTGCCCATTGCTCTCCAGCCACTGGCTCTCTTCTGCCAATGTCACTGAGGATCTTGGAAGTTTTTCAGTCTGTAGACTTCTACAGAAAGGTCTCTAGGCTCAGCCATCATGAACCTTGCACTCTTTCCTGGCCATCTCTGTGAACACAGATAATGCATGTTGGGAGTGAGTCTTTGCAGGGTCCGTGACAATGAGAATGGAGGGGATGTGCTTGTGTACAGGTAGCTGAAGTATCGTGGCAGAAGGCTCCTGGAGGCCTGGGACTCTCAAGAGTGACTTGCTTTAGGCAGCAGAGTCCAGGGTCAGCTCATCTAGGGTGACACTTGTAGCCCCACGTTATCTCTGACATCAGCTGCAGAATGAACACGTGTTTTCTTGGATCCTTGCTGTGGACCATGTCTACTCCCACTCAGACCTGACTAACGACAGCTAGCATGATGGCATGCCACTCTGGTCATGTGATTCTCTGGTCACAGCCTGCTGTGTAGACAGTGATGCCCCCTCCCCCCTCCCTAAGATCACATGATCACATAGCATCCAGGGATGCTATGGCCTTCTTGGTGTGTGTGTGTGTGTGTGTGTGTGTGTGTGTGTGTGTGTGTGACATTCACTCACTGATGCACTCACCCAGCAACATGTTCCCTAGGAGGTGCCGCCATCCTTAAGTGACACTTGGCTGTGTGTCTATGTTGGCAAAGGGCGATTCAAAAAAGCAAGTTCCATTCCCAGTGGCATCCCAAAGAGCAAACAACTTAAGAAGGACCCCAGCCAAGGAGGTCTAACATGCTACCAACTTTGCTGAAGTTAAAGGTTCTGAGTAAATGGGAAGGTACTGTGCAGTCATGGGCTAGAAATTTCCCGACTGCTCTAAAAATCAAATACAATGTTTCATCAAAATTCTACCTCTGTGTTAAGGATGCTGAATAGTTATTAGTAGAACATCTGCCTAGCATGCACAAGGCTCTGGATTCTAAACAACGGACTGTTTGCCAATAGATGAACCAAACAGATGCCATGCCACATGTACACAGCAGAATGCTATTCAGTCTTGATAAAGAAATCCTGTCATGGTAACAACAAGAAATACCCAATGGTTCTTCTCATAGCAAAAACAAAACAAAACAAAAAAACCAACCCTCAAAATTATAATGGCGGCAACCCAAAACAATAAAAGGAATCTGATGAAAAATTAAGTTGGGGAGGGACATCTGCAGAGGCTGCCTAGTCTATAAAGAAGTGCTGTGCAAGTGTGAGGACCCAGCTTCAAAGCGGGGCTCAGTGGTTGGCACCTCAAATCCCAACACCGAGGAGGCAGAGGCAGGAGGGCCCTGGAACTCGCTGCCTGCTAGTCTAGTTAGGGAGCTCTGGGATGGTGAGCCCCTGCCTCAAAACCATGGTGGAGAGAGCTGCTGAGGAAGACACCCCCCCCACGCCAACCTGTTGCCTCCACATGTGCACACAGTAAATGCAAGCAGACTTGCAAACGTGTGCATGCACGCAAAGCAACCCACGTTGCAGGGTGATATCATTTGGATCTGATGATGTATGTACCCAAGTGTTAAAGGTTTGGCCCACATCTCCAGAGGCGGACTGTAGGGGAAGTCTGCATTTGGGTGAGGCTAGGGGCAGGAGTGTTAAAAAATATGCTCTCACAGACAATTGTGATGCCCCACTGTGTCTCCTCTTTTGCCCAACCATCACGTGACCATGCTTTTAGGCAACCCCAAAACAAGTGGACCAGCTGGCTGACAGCTCCAAAACCAAGAGCCAAAATTGATCGTCCCTCTTTCCCGGTACAGAGACAGAAGGCGGTTGACGAGCCAGTTTAAATGCTATACAGAGCCACAGCAACAGGCACCAGCAGGTGTGTTGCGTGTGGGTACATAGACCAGCAGGGTATCATAGAGCCCAGCAGTAAACTTACCTACCCACAGTCAATTTGCAGAGAGAGAGAGAGAGAGAGAGAGAGAGAGAGAGAGAGAGAGAGAGAGGTTTTGACTATTAATTAGGGGAAGCAATAGTCTTTCCAACAGATAACACTAGGCACCATGGAGACTGACACGCACAACAGAATTGAGTGGGACCTATACTTCATACCATAGATAAAAGTGGAATTAGAAAGACTGAAGATTGAAATATAATTCTGGAAACTCTCAGAAGGTAGGTATTTCCTGTAGCCCTAATTTTGCCATTTATTAAGTATGGCATCATAGGAAAAATCTACACATTTTATATAATGCTGGTAGTTTGAAGAGAGAGGAAGGTGGAGATGGTGGGTGTGTGGATTATTTTCCATAGTAATTTCTGTGTATGTTTTTAAAAAAATCTATTCCTCAACTATATCTGATAATTTTTCAACAGTAGAGAAATCTCACCACAAAGCCTAATTGGTTAAGTTCCTCTGGAATTGAATTTGTGCTTAATCATAATTTATTGACAATGTCATCTCAATTTTGTGCAAAAATAAATTCAAAATATCTGAAAAAAAAACCAAGAGACAAGATGAGAGGAACATGGGTAAAATAAGAATCCAATATAAAATATCTTTAAGTTTAATGTGTATGAGTATTTTGCATGTGTCTGTGCACCATGTGAGTACAGTCCCTCCAGAGGCCAGTAGAGGGCATCAGATCATCTGGAACTGGAGTCACAGGTGGTCATGAGCAGTTATGTGGGTGCTGGGCATTGAACCCCTCAAGAGCAGCCAGCCCTCCAGCCCCAGCAAAATAAGTTACTCTGTAAAACAAAAATATAGACAGCTTCATCGCTACAGCCCTGCCTTGGGTTATTTCTGTCAGTGCCTGGGTACACGAGGTCTCCTCCTGCCACCCTGTCCCTCTGGTCCTGCCCCTTCCGTCCAGAGCTCTGCTTCTGTTGTGAATATGCTTCGGTCTGAACCCCACATGAGAGAACACAGCATTTGTCTTTCTTCTCCCCTATGGCCCTCCTCATTTAATCCCCCATGGCCCTCCTAGATGCCCCTCCCCCCCATTCTCCCTTAGACTTTTATGAGTGTGCACGTGTATGTGAAAATGCTCCGTGAACAACTAGTAGATGCTGGCCCAAACAGATACACATCTTTGGGTTTTCGTCTTACTGTCAGACTGAACTGTTCCCATGAACTGTTCATATGGATAGGTGAAGTACTTAAAAAGAAAAAAACCCGTGAAAGCCCTGAAGAAATAGTCATTGTAGGCCTGTAATCTGTCAGCCCATCAGTGCCATTCCCAGGACAGTGACAAGTGGGACCACTGGACAGAGTTATCTCACTCAATTATATATGGCACGTGGTGTTAGCTACAGGAAGACCAAGGTTTGCCCAGGGTTGTATGGTAAGTTCAAGCCAGCTTGAGCAACTTAGTGCCTGCCTCAAAATAAAAAGGAGGGGCAGGCATGGAGCTTAGTGGGAGGTCATTGCTTAGTACTCACAAGGCCCCAAGTTTAATGTCTAGTTACACACACAGAGATAGGTAGATTGCCTGTTAACTTTAACAACAGGCAAATTTGGGTTGTTGGGTGTGTTGGTTTGAATAATGGCCCCCACAGGCTCTTATGTTGGAATGGTTGGTCCCAGGTTAGTGGAACTGTCTGTGAAGGATTAGGTGGTGTGGCCTTGTTGGAGTCAGTGTGTCACTGGGGGTGGGCTTTGAGGTTTCAAAAACTCATGTCAGCTCCAGTCTCTCTCGGCCTGGTGCCTGTAGATCAGGATGCAAAGTTCTCAGCTACTGTTCAGTGCTAGGCCTGTCTGCTTGCTGCCGTGGTCACCACAGACTAACCCTCTGAAACTGTAAGCCCCCAATTCAATGCTTTTCTAAGAGTTGCCTTGGTCATGGTGTCTCTTCACAACCATAACAGTGACCAAAAGACAGTAGATGTGGCGAGTTATCCCAGTGTGACGGGGTATCCATATGTCTAAACTCAGCAATATGTACACACTAAGTGTGTGCAGTTTTCTGTGTATGAACGCTTAGAATCACAGATGAAATGTTTTGGGTTTTTGAATACATTTGTTTAGATCAACCTAAGTTGACCCACGGTTTCAACAGATTTCTGTAAAACTCCCATCTGCCCCTGGAGACTCACCAAGCCAATGCCCAAAGCACCGTTGGGAGAGTTCTAACTGTGAGCACCCCTGCTGCCCGTTCACCCACAGTAAACAGAAGTGAGAGAGATGGGGCAATCTGATTCCCACTTGATAGCTTCTAGACTTTTCTCTGGTGCCCCCACCCCCCACGGCCCAGCAACCTGGAGCAGAGGACTGTCAGGTGGGCCAGACGCCCCTCCTGCCTGCACAGCTACTGGAGGAGTGCCTGCAGACCTCTTGGTAAAGTGCCAAGTGGTACACGGGATGCTGCTGAGCTAGCTGCAAGCCTGGCTCCTGATGGGCACGGTGCCAAGTGGTACACGGGATGCTGCTGAGCTAGCTGCAAGCCTGGCTCCTGATGGGCACGGTTTGCACCTCCCTCTTGCTGTGTTTGTCCCACCCGACTTTTTCCCACCAAGTCTCAGTGAACTTCCACCCCACCCTCCTTCCCACCTAGAACAAGAAGTCTGGCTCACAGTGAGCAGGCGGGGAGAAACGGTTCCACGCTGTGCCCACCCACATTGCATCACTGAGCCCAATATAAGGCTTCTCTCCTCAGGGGTCTTTTTTTCCTTTATTAGTGTATTTGCACTGTGCACAGTGCTGGGTCTCATACAAGAAAATAACTTTCAAGTCATCCTGTACCTTGACAACATTCACTCTCTCCCCACCTGCTCCTCTGAGTCACACCCCCCCTCCCATTCACACTTCCACCCACTCCCTTGTATCCCCACCTCTCTTCTGCTGTCAGAGTATAAGTATATATCTATAAAGAAGTGTAGGACCCTCAAACTTAACAGTTGCCGTTTATATTTCCAAGTCTGGCTAATTTCACATAACACAGTGAGTCATACCCATCCTATCATCATTAAATATTTCTTGGATGCTGATTAAAACACAATCGTGTATGTGCACCACGTTTCTTTCCTTTGTGAGGCAAGGTCTCTAGGCCAGGCTGGCCTCGAACTCCCTACATGCTTGAGGATGACCTTGAATTTCTGATCCTCCTGCCTCCACTTCCTGGAAGCCGTGATGATGGGCAGCCGTCACCACACCTGGTTTATGTGCATGTGGTCCTGAGGGGAGAACCCAGGGCCCTGTGCGTGTTCCACAGCACTGTGTCACATTCTTATGTCTGCCCACGTGTTGATGGGATCCCCAGGCCAAACTCTGTGAGCCTGGTCATAAATAGTGAACAGCAAGCAGGGATGTGCAGGGCCCCGCTCTGGGGTACTCTTATCAGGTAAAGCTATGCCATGCGGTAGTTCTTTTACTTTTAATGCTAGGAAGGAGGAGGAGAAAGGGGGTCCTGGCACATCACTGGTGGGAGTGCAATGGCTCCACCCACGGTGGAAACCCAGTGACCCTTTTCCTCTGTGTAGATTTGTGTGTAAGGGTGCACATATGTGCTCTGTGCGTGTATGGAGGCCTGAGGACAGCCCTGGGGGTGTGGTTCCCCGGGTGCCATTTACCTTGTGTTTTGAGATAGCATTTCTGGTTGGCCTGGGACTCACTCAGCAGACTTGGGCTGGTAAGCCCAAGCATTTACCTGCCCTGTTCCCCCAGTGCTGGGGTTACAAGCACCTGCCGCCATGCCCAGCTTTTTAAATGTAGATTCTGGGGATGGAACTCAGGTCCCCATGGACATTACCGGCTGACCCATCCGTTTCCTGGCCCCTTGCTTATTTTTGAGGGCCATCCTTGGGTTGAGCTGATAACATGACAGCAGAAGCAGCTGAGTCGGAAAAGGGAGGGTCTCTGACAGCTTCAGGAGAGGCCCCGCCAGCCACCACAGTTGAGAGGGAAGCTGGCTGTGGACGCGGGGTTGAGGGTGCCACTGCAGGGGTGGCCGGAGGGAGCTTAGCCAGATTCAAAAAAGCAGGAATAGGCCCTTCGGAGGAGGGGCGTCCTGCTCCCCGGTTGCCTCCCACCCCAACTTTGTAACCCCTGCAAAGTTCTAACAGGCTGAAAGAAAAAAAAAAAAAAAAACACTTAAGGAAGAAAAGTGTCTGCCCAAGAGAGGATGCTGCCCTCGGAGCAACCAATGAGGGAGAAGAGGAAGGAGTCCAGAAAGGGAAGGACCCTGGGGGCCAGAAATCACCTGACCCAGAGTCTCTGGGCAGACTCCCACGCCACCAAGGAGCTGTTTGTCTCTCCTAATAGAGGCTATGGTTCTCATTTTTCCCTCCATGGCTGCGGCTTTCACTGTCTGCACCGCTTCACTTTCACGTAGCGCCCCGCCCCCGCCCCGTCCCCGCCCCGCATCCCGGGGCTTTTCAAAGTCTCCAGTGGGGTACTTTCATTTTCCCCAGGACCGGCTGCCGCCTTTGCATTCTCTGAGTCGGGACTTTCTTCCCAGGATGCATAGTCCCATGGGATGAACTCAGTGGCACCTCTGGAAGAGAGATGGTGGCCCTGTTGGTGAACCCCGGCAACAAGGGGAAAGCTGAATGCTTTGACTGTTTTCCTAGGAGGGGAGGGAAGAAAGCTGAACGTCCCTCGGGGACCCACCCGAGGGTCAGACAACTGAAACCCGAAAAAGGGCCGGAGGCCTTGAGAGCCACTTAAGAGAAACCACAGCCCCTGGTCACCGGAAAAGGCCCAGAGAAAGCCGTCAAACGTCAAGTACCAAGAAAGAGTCCCAAGGCCCTGACACTGAGAGCTGTGACTGTTGGCTGCTCCTAAGAGCTGGGTGATCCTGTCTTATGAGGGGTCCTGGTTTCCCTTCTGTTCCCGTGATAAAACAGCCTGGCCAAGAGCAACGTAGGAGAGAAAAGGGGGTTATTTAGTCCATCGCCGAGGGGAAGTAAAGCAATCAACGTAAAGCATCGCGCCCACTGCGGTTTAAGAGAGGGCTGAGAGCGCCATCCTGCCCGCCTGCCTGCCTGCTTGTTAAGCATTCTTCTGTCTTATATAGTTCAGGGGCCCCTGCCTAGGGGATAGTGCCACTCACAGGGGACTTGATCTTATATCAAGGATTATTTATTAACAAGACAATACTGAAAAGACATGCCCGCAGGCCAGCCTGATGTAGATTATTGCTTCCCTGGCAATTCTAGGCTATGCCAGGTTGATAGAACTACCTAGTGTGGGGAAGCTAGTTTCAATACCCATGGCTTGAAAGAGCTTAGGAACACTTACAGAGCACCCCCCACAGCTCCCCTTGCTCTCCCGCCTACCCATAGTTTCCATCCAGATCAAACAAAGGGCCAGCAGGTGGGCAACATCTCTGTTGCAGAAACTCGTGGGTAGGATCAAATGTAGGGGAAAAAAAAAATAACAAGCTCAGAGACTCACACTTCCCAATTTTAAATGATGTTAGCCTTAGGATAGACTTGTGTAGGTAACGGAGTACATCTGAGAGGTCTCAGCAAGGCTAACAGTCATCTCATAGCCTTTTTGACAGATGATGTTGCTTAAGTGTCTTCTGACACCAATGCAATTTAGCTGGTTTGCTCTGCCTCACAATGTTGAGGGGTACAGTTCATCATGGTGGGAAGGCACAGTGGTGGATCACGTCACATCCACAGTCAGGGAGCAGGTGACTGCTTGTGCTCAGCGGACACTTTCTCCTGTGGGTTCAGTCTGGGACCCCAGCCTGTGGGATGGATACCACAGCTGGCTTGATCTAGATAATCCCTCACAGACGTGGCCCAAGATGGGTTTCTGCAATAATTCTAAACCCGGCAAGTTGACTGCCAAGATTTAACTATCATAGGTTGTAATGGCAATGGAATAACTATGTGCAAAGGATGAAGCTGGACCTCTACCTCACACCAAACCCTGAAGTTGATGACACCCACTCCCCCAGAGTCAGGAGTTGGGAGATTTGGTAAGAAAACACCTAGTAAGCATGAGACCCTGGGTCCGGTCCTCAGTTCTGAGAATAAGTTAATAGGGATCAAAGAGTGTCATACTCAGGAGGCTGAGGAAGGGGGATTGAGAGCTTGAAGCCAGACTGGGCTATATGCAAAAGAAAACTAGACACAAGTTTGAAAAGTTCCTCAGAAGGCTAGACAAAAAATAATCATTTGACCCAGGAAGCCCACTGCCTGGTCTATTCTCTGGGAGAAATTCATTAGGTGTTCATACAAGAGTTGACATGTGGATCTTCATGGCAGACGCATCCCCAACATCATGTTGGAGGAGAGCAAAACCCCCTCCAACAGTTTACCAGGCTGTAAGTGGAAGAATGTATCTATATACTGGATACTCTTCAGCTGTGGATAATACCTTCTCAACTTGGGTGAGGCTTGGAAGTGCCTCTCGTATTAAAAGAAGCCAGGGCTGGGAATACGGCTCAGCTCATGGAAGCAATTGCTGTTAGGTAACGCTGGCGACCTGAACTCTTCCCCAGAAGCCACCCATAAAGCCACCACGCAGGTGTCACACAAGTCTTTAGGGTGAGATGCAGAGGCCGCAGAATCAGCAATAAGCTCTTAAGCTAGCCGAGGTTGGAGCACACTGTGAGGCAGAGACAGAGGCCCTGCCTCCAATATAAAGACAGAAGGGGGAGAAGCAGCCCCCTCAAAGTCATCCCTTGACCTCCGCACACTTGCTGTGGCATGCACACACCCACACTCACACATCCCCCAAAGCCCTTATAATCCTATTTATATAGTGTTATAATAGGAAAATTATGTAACAGGACGGGGGTAGGTTCCTAAGCCTGGGGGAGTGGCAGGGATACACTGGTGTCTCAGGCTGGTGAAAGAATGTTAGCTGTAGAAGCTGTGTGTGTGTTTGAAAATCCACCCATCTGCGAACCTTTGAGGTATGAATTTTATGGAATATGAGTTGTATATAAGAGAATGGGGTATAACACATACACACCCCCCACATGAGAGACTCTATTACCCTTTTTCCTTTTTTTTTTTAAAAAAAAGTTGTCTATGTGTATGTCTGTGGGTGTAGGCCACGTCTGCATAAATGCCCTCAGAGGCCAGCTGGAGTTACAGGCAGTTGTGAGCTGCCCTATAGGGGTGCTGGGAACCAGAGGCAATAACTTAGGGCAAGGCTTTGCCAAGGAAGAAATCCTAGGAAGAGCAGCAAGGACTCTTAACCACTGAGCCATTTCCCTAGCAGTTTTTAATGGGGAACAACTGTATTCTACAGAGACCATGATGGAGTCATTTGTGTGGGGTGGTGTTGGAGCCTGTTAACTGAAACTTGCTTTTAAAATGGTCTACTATTTTATGTTCTCCGCCCCCTCTGTGTGTGCGTGTGTGTGCGTGCATGCGAGTGTGTGTGCGTGCATGCGAGTGTGTGTGCGTGCATGCAAGTGTGTGTGCGTGGGCGTGAGCGTGTGTGTGTGTGTGTGTGTGTGTGTGTGTGTGTGTGTGTGTGTGTGTGGTGTGTGGTGTAGAAACAGGAGAACAGCTTGTGGGAGTTGACTTTCTCCCTTTTCACCATGTGGGTCCTGGGACTCAAACGCAGGTATGGAGGTCGGTGTCTTTGCTGACTGAGCTGTCCTGGTTTGCGCATTTTGACACTGCTGGGTCACCAAGGGTCACCTCATGTGAACCCCATGGTTTGCATCTTACTAGCCTTTGTTTTCCCCACCCCCACCCCCCCACCAGCAAGGCACTAAAAGCTGCAGTTCAGAGACGTGGGGAAGAGAGGGATGGTTGTGGGGTGAGCCTTTGATGTTGTGAATATGGAGATAGCTGTTGCCTGACTTTTCCTGGGGAGATGTGGGCGAACTCTGTTCGTCTTACACAGGACGTGGATGGAGGCTCAAAGAGGATTCCACCCAAGTGTAGCTTTGTGAACCAGTGAGTTTGTCATGGTCATGTAAAGGAGCGTGGGTGTCCCAAAGGATGCCATGCCTCACTGAAAAGCACACACCAGTATGGGTCACAAGTCAGGAAAGCTCTGGAACTCTGCCGCACAGCTGGTGTGGCTGCCATGGGTCCCTGGGGCTCCTCTCTCCAGCGATTGCTGCTAATATAACTGCAGGAGTGGGAGGCCCCTTATGAATCCCCCAACTTTCCTGAGTTACTCCAGTCTCTAAGATTCATTAACTTCTTGAATTTTATCAACCTTTCTCCTCCTTCCAGGAGAGAAGGTTTGAATTCAGAGGAAATAGCTACACAGTTGTTAATTCCAAGGTGAAAGAAACATCATGTCACGCTTCCTATGGAAGCCACCTGAATCAAAGCCCTAAGTTGACCTTATATCTTGGGGCCTTTGAAATGTTCAAAAAGCTGTGCATTTCCATGGGGTAACTGCAGAGAACTAGCATGATACAGTGAGGGGGAGAAGGGTATGATTTCTGGTACCCAATGGCCTGAAATCAAAAGCTACCTGTATCTGGAAAAGCTTAATCTATTCCCTAGTCTGTGAGGGAGATGTGTTCACAGGGCCTGCTCGTTTCTTACACAACCCCAAGCACGTCGTAAGCATTGCCTAGAGGGGTCAGTGTTTGTATCTGGAAGAATTAGGAGGACCTATTGTGATGGTGGCCTCCAGAGAGAGGCCATAGCTCGGGTTAGGGCTTTGTTTTTCTAACCCTGTATGAGGATCATTTGAGAAAAACCAAGGGAAAAAAAACACAGGCTTGATGCACAGGGTCTAGGGTGAGTTAACCCCATGAAGCTTCATCAGAGGAGAGAGAGAGAGTACCCTGCTATAGCCAGTGTGCTTAAGGGTCCTGGAGAGGGGGAGAGGGAGGGAGGGAGAGAGAGGCAGAGAGAGAGTGGGTTCAGTTCCAGAAACAAAGATAATTTCTTGGCCTTAAATATTTCTAGGGGTGGAGGGGGAGGTTTCATGTCACTTGCAGCAGACCAGGTATGAAAGATAAATAAAGAGTAAGATTCCTCTGCAGGTGCTGCTGCTTTCCCTTGGGGAGGGATGGGCTGCAGGGAGGTGTGGTCTGATTCTCCAAGACCTCAGCTTTTGGTTCTCTTAACCACACGTATCTGTCGCCAGCTCCTGGACACCTGCTTCCTCTTGTGACTTAGGGTGGGGCTGGGCATGAATCGTAGATAAAGCGACTTGTCCAGAATCACTTCCCTGAGCAGTCTTGACTCTAAAGCTGAAAGCATGGTGGGTTCCCTCAGGATAGAGATTCCCTCAACCCCTGGCACCTACATGCCACTGCCTGGATGGAAAACCCAAGAAGTGTTCAGGCCTCTTCCCAAAATCTCCTGCCCCATAGTGGTGGCAGGGAATGTTGCTTTCCTGGAGGAAGAGAGGCCATCTCTAAGAATGAACAGAAAACTGCTCACTCTCGGGGCTCTCCATTTCCACCTCAAACTTGACAGGCAATGCCTTACCCTCCAATGAAGCCCTACAGAAAGTAGGGACCCAAGTCCCTTCCTTTTCTCTCCAGCACTGGCCACCCCAAAAGACCAGTAGTCTGCTTGATGCCCAACTGGCTCGGAACTCAGGGCATTCCGACCAACTGCCCGTGTGACAGTTGCATAACTAATTAGCTCTGTCTGATCTGGCCAAACCTGGAGGAGAGTTGCACTGAAGGGGTTGGGGGGAGCTGCTGGCTTGGGGCTGGATGGTTCAGGGACGTCTATGGGCTCCTAGGGTCATGTGGACTAGGTCTCACCAAACCACTGGAGCAGCCTGGACATGAGTGGGGCTGAGGACTGGCTGCAGCTGCAGCACCGTGAGCGTGCACCCTCCTGCTCACATCCTGGCTCACTGGCACTCGGCTGCTACTGTGCCAAAGGCACTCACCACAGCGGCGTTGCTGAGAGGAGCCCAGCCAACCCTGCACTGGGGTAGATAGCAGGATGCCCTTGGTGGCTGCCTCCTGGCCTGTCTCAGATTCCCATAGCAAGGATCTCTTGCAGGCACTGCAGTCTTTCTGGGTTATCCTGTTTGAATGTCTTAGCATCTTCGTCTGATGTGCCCTTCAGCCACAAGCTTAGAAAGCATATTCAAAAGAGCATCACCATGCTTCCCCGGGTGCCCAGGTGCCCTTTTCTTCTGTTGACCCCCAGCTGCCTTCAGGGGCCAGCTGAACCACAGCCAGATTGGGAAGAGGGTCTTACAGTGTGGTGCAAACTTAAATTGCTCAAGGGTCAGACTCCGGGATTATTTTAGAGAGGAAAGGCAATATAGTGGCCCAAAGTCGAGGCAGGTGCCTCCTGGCCTGTGTTCAGGTCTGTTAGAAGCTACGGGGCATGGGAAAGGGACTTCACATTCTCTTCTCAGATGGTCCCCTGCTTATTTACTGGAATGTCCCTTGGTTGTCTACTAGTCTCAGGGTATAACGTTTAATATATTGAATGCATATGACGCCTGAGGGGAAAGGACTAGTTCCTCCTGGCTATCCTAAGCAGTCAGTACTACCGGTCTGGAGAGAGCCTGATGTATGAGGCTGTTGTCTCTAGCCAGAAAACTCGGGTGGCTGGTGGTTAGGTTCAGCATGGTATTGTGAGCATGGTATTGCGAAGTTCTCCAGGAGGAGCTGTTGTGGTCCCTGTGGTCCCCTAAGCCCTGAGGAGTGAGGGGAACATTATGTATTTGACAGTCCATGAAGTGACTTGTCCAGAGTCACACAGGTCTCATAGACCAGACAGAAGAAATGTACTGGGCTCCTTGGAGACCTAGAGCATCAACCAGAGTCCATGATGATGCTGTGGACTACCTCCCAAGGGCTTCCCTCACTCCTTTTCCCAGATCGTCTCACCCTATAGAGGCTGTGGAGAGAGAGTAGGCACCCCGAAGGAGTGCTTGACCAAGAGAATGGCGTGTAGCTGACCCAGACTCCTCCCTTTGCATTGCAGTCCTGCACAAAAGTCAGGGCGTGTTCCCCAAAGGAAGCCACTTGAAGGAGAGACGTCTAGCCTACACTAGGTCCCACTTCCTAAGAATTTCCCTCATCAGAGGCAAGGGTGAGCCTCTCGAGGACCATCGGTCTCCTTGGCTCCGTGTGGCTCACAACTCAAACCTTCTCAAATAGTCCATGGCCCCACCACAGTGACTGCTTGGAAGATCTGTTAATGCTGATTACTGGGGACAAAGTAGCTCTGTGGCTGGTGGTTCCATGATAGTGGATGAAGCTGTCGTGTATCTGTGTGGTCTCTACTGACTGGACACTTCACCTAGTATGAGAAGGCCTGGCTGAGACCAGGCAGCATCTGCACCTGCTTGGGGGATGTTCCTTCCTGCTTCTTCCTGCACACCTGAATTCACTCGGGAACTTATCCTGCCTCCAGCCTGCACAGCCAGGGGCAGAGTACCACCCCCTCTGGGAAGGTCCCTCCATAACTATGGGCTCCCTCACTCTAGGGTTCTTCTGAACCATCCAGGCCCTGCTATTGCCCATCCCTCTGCCATCAAATGTCCCCTACTAACTTGATGGCAATGCCCCTTTAGTGTAGTCCGGCAGCACCCCAGAGCAGGGATTCTGTCCTCACCTACCCCATGGGTACCCACCCCACTCTGAAATCCCAGTCTCTCCTGTCTGAACATATCCAAGTCTAAACTGCTCTTAGTGATGTCAGGTTTTGACAAGTGTCTTCAGCGGTAGGAGGGCTGTAATTCAGCTTTCCTGCGGTGTTGGTTGCTGAGGTGGCATCAAGAGTGTCCTGTCCCAGGAAAAAAATGGATGGGCTTCCCTTCAGATCTACACTCAGAAGGAATGTTATGAGGTTGGCACAGTTGAAAATAAAACAGACATCTCTTCAGATCTACACTCAGAAGGAATGTCATGAGGTTGGCATAGTTTCTTCCTGGGTGTTTGGTAGAACCCAGAGGAGGCTCCCTGAGCCTGAGGTCTGCCTCCTAGAAATTTACACTCAATATAAAATGAGCGACATTCAATATGGAAGAATCAAACCCAACACTAATACCCTAAATTGTCCAGGTAATCTAACCAATCCAAGCCCCGCTTTACAGAGAGGAGGGGACATGCAGCCAGGTGGCTGTGAGCCAGGGATGCAGGTCATTGACCTCCTAGGTGACATTATCTCATGGGAATTAGCAGCAGCACAGAAAGGTGTGCAATGTCCCAGGGGAGATTCAGTGACCAGGGAGGAGGAGGCTGGCTGGGAGGCTGTGTAGTTCCAGAAGGCTCCGCAGATATCCTGTTACCCACATCCAGCAGCCACTGAGTCCTCTCTTGGGACATTAGTTAAGGATGTCATGTGTAGGAAGAGTATGACTCTCCTTCAACAGTGAGTTTGCCTGGGCTCTCACTGGGCAGGCTTCAGGGGCGGCTCTGACAGTGACCTGAAGTAGAAGAGGAAAGGGCATCTCTAGGACCCTGGGGTGGAGAAGCTGAGTCTCAAGTCCATGTGGACAGGCAGAGTCTGAGGCCTGATGATAACTGGGCAGAGCCATGCTGTGCCCCTCCATGCCTACCCTCTGTAGGGGCCATCTTGAAGCCTCCATTTCAGTATGGGCTAGCCCTTCATGTTTCTCAAAGTATTTTATTTCTGATAGCCTCACCCTGTGCCGAAGAGGATTTCTTAGGACATGCATACATTTCATGAATTCCCCATGACCGTAGCTTTCTCGCCTGGCCACACACAAAGTAGCCACACCCATGGCTCTTTACTTGATCCCGGTTCCCTAAAATGGAAAGCCAAGGAAGCAGAGGGAGCTCACACCTCCTCACCAGACTCTGCTGTTCCCTCCTCCTGCTCTTCATCCATTCCTGATTGTGTGTTCGGTGTCAGAGGCCACTGAGAAGCACATTATGAAAGTAACTTCCTACCTGGGAGGCAGAACACACTTGCTCATATCCAGAGCACCCAGTGCCCCAGGCCTTCTCCAGAACCTTTACAGAAATGGTCCTGCCCCTGTCCCCATGAAGAACCCCTGCCTGGCCCTGAAGGGCTGCTCCTACTCCAGGTTGTAGCCTGGCTTCAGAAACCAGGGTGTCACTTAGCTGGTATCTGAGGGACTCTGCAGTGGCATTGAACTCGCTGCATTCCCAGGATGTCAAGCATCTGGATGCATCAGATCCTTCATGATGAGAGTCATCAATGGGAGAAAGAGGAATATGGAAGGACCACACGTGGGAACACCTGTCTTAAGATGATGAAAGGGGAGGGCAGAGGAAGCTGACACCCAGACTAGTCCTTTCTGAGTCTTCACTGTTGCCAAGTGATCTTCTGAGTTTTAGGAGAAGTCGTGTTGATGAGGTGGCCATGGGGACCAAGAACGGGGTAGAGTGGAGGAGAGAACTCGGAGCCTTGCTTCTCCTTGGACTGTGTTCTTCCACACTATTCACCTCAAGACACTATCAATGTACCCTCGTGTCTGTAGTTCTCACCAAGGGCCTAGACTCCTTCACTCTACAGTGAGGGATGGATGGAGGTCTCTGATTGCTGTGTTTCCCCATCAGCCCAATTCCATGTCTGTGTCATCCGGTTTCTCTGAGAAGTCTCTATGATCTTCAGCATGACATTGACTGTATTCACTATCCTTTCTCCTTAATAGCACCCATTGCCTCGCTCCTGTCTACTCCGTCAGGTCCGAGACAGGGCTCTAATAAGAGAACATGGAGGAATATAGACACCCTCCTCTCCAGGCCATTACTGGGTCCATTCCTATAAGTCTAGAGTCCTCATTGTGTATGGGATTTAGGATACAATGAATCCCATATTGAGTAACTGAGTCTTTGCTTAGCACCTAGCATGATGTTAGGGACTCAGACAATTTTGACTTTTCATATCAACTCCACACATTTCCAGACCATTAAGATGCTAAATGTAAGTGCATCAGTGATGATAACTTCTCCAAAAATTCCTCAAGTCTGTGGGTAGGGACTTGGAGTTGGACATGCATGAGAGATGGGGATCTGGCAAGGTCTGCACAGCACATTGAATCAAATGAACAGGACCTCCAGGTGGAAGGTCTCATGTCAGAGAACAGAATGGGTATGCCTGGAGTCCAGGGAGACCATAGCTGTCTAGGGCTGCGGACCTCAAATAGCATGGCCTATAGGCTCTATCCTGGGTGTCTCAGGTGGATGTGAATTCTAGTCTCATCCTTGGGTGTGAGACGGAGGCTGAGCTGAGCCAGTTCACACTTCTCTTTGATGTCAGTCCTCAACTCTGCCCTGAACTCTCCAGGCCTGGATCCTGGAGTCGGCTGACCTGACGGTGCAGTGTGGAGATTCTCACCCACCACCTGGCACCTGCCAGAGCATTGCCTCCGTGTTCAAGGCTATGCCTGGAGAGTCCTTTCCCGGGAGATTCCTTCCACTGAGTCACACCCCAAATCCAAATCCTGTGCGCCATTCAGTAGATGTGCTACCGAACATATCCCAGGGCTTTGAAAATCCCTGTGGCAAAGGATCTGGCCTCCTAGGAAAGATCCCGTCTAAACAGCAGAGCAAGAGAGGATGGTGACAATCGGAAATATCAGCCTGAGGCACGTGACCCCTACGACGGGGTCACTGAACCGTGGCAAGAGCAGACTTCTGTGCACGCTCCCTTTTCCTGCTCCCCACACAAACCCCTCCCTCAGTCTCTGAAGCAGAGGGTGCAGGCTGACTTCACAGTCTGGGCACAGTCTCCCATCTCTGATGTTGCTTGGACCTGAGTGACGTCACCCATTGTGGCGAGAATCACAGCTGGCCTTTCGGCAGTCTGCCCTCTGGAACCACAGACATAAGTAGAGTGCTCTAGACTGCAGCTGCTGTTCTCGCTGAGGTCTTGGTGTATCACACACCATCATCAGCTCTTTCCTTTGGGTTCTCAGACCCACTCTGGGCCCCGCAGAGTCAGAGGCTTTCAGCAAAACATTGATCACCCTTGAATTTATTGGGAGTCGGAAATCCTCAAACAAAAGAGCTGCAGCCATCACCCCTCAAATCTATATTTCCCTGTTTCCCTGAATCCTCCATATCAATCCTAGAAGCATCGAATTCCAAGAGTGACTGACACATTTTGGGTTCGATGTGTTCAGTGTGCAGACCCTGAGGCAGGCTGACATCGGAAGTTGGAAATCATTCATTCTATGAGTGTCCTCTGTGTATTTGGTACCGTGGCTTTGGGTAGCCAATGGCATATACCTATACAAGGAACTTAAAAGTGGCTTGTGTGATCACAGGATTGCATGTCTACTTGTGTTTTGATTAACTGAAAATTGGGTAATGGCTAAATTAGGTCCAAGCCCATGACAGTGGGTAGTGATTGCTAAATTGAATTAGAGAGACCTTGAGTCCAAAGATGAACTAGATGTGGCCGCTCTTCTGGTGCTCCCCACAGAGGACTAGCCACCTGGATTCATGTATTCACTGGTGCTCCTGAAGCAAATATACATCTGTGTCTCTTTGGGACAGTAAAACGATGAGGCCAACAATCAGATCCAGAGGGATTCCCGGCAGGGCTACGTTTTACTTAACAGAGGTGTGAAGCGTGGCCCTGAAAAACTCTTGTCTAGGTGTGACCAGAGCAGCCGCTGGGTGCTGGGAGGACGTGGCACTGACTTCGGGAGCCCTACCTCTTACTATTGACCCTGCTGCAGCACCCCAGCAGTTACAGTGAGCCCCAATGGACTTGAGTAACTGAATGAGAACCCCTCCCATATTTGAGAGAGATCCTCACACACAAGCATTCAGCAGATATTCCTGGGGCCTAAGCAGGCTGCCCAGGAAGGAGGCGGAGATAGCCCCTGTCCAGCAGTGACTAAGCATCATCTGGATCCTTCTAGTCATAAGTAGGACATGGGATTAGGAAGGATGACCCAAGGCCTTCCAGAGTCAATGTAGATGGGCTGTTGTCTGGACCACGGGACCAGCTGCTATCCCTGCTGACCTCACCCTGCGCTGCAGCCCACCACCCCCTCCCTCTGCCTTCCCTGCGAAAAGAGTGACCACAGCTACCCTGGGAGAATTGTGCCACACTGTCTAGTTGAACCCATTTATAGGCCCAAAACCACGTAGTTGATGGCGTCTATGCAAAGCCTGACTGATGGTTGACTTCTAGAAGCAAGTGAAAAACAGGAAAAGATGTTTATCCCAGTCCCATGGACAGCTCGCTCTATAGTCTTGAGCCTGTCCCGATCCGGGGTCTGTTCTGTCCCTGCTGACCTCTGTCTTCCAGCCTGGGTCTTGCAGACAGAAGGCCCAAATGCTGGTCTTTGCCTCTTCCACCTCCCACGTAGCAGAGTGTCCCATACTCGACGGCAGCTGGAGAAGGAATAGAGCAGGAAGTAACTCCCATCTCCTTGGACATCAGATGTCCGTACCATGTAGTTCTCAGTGCAGCCAGGACGCCAGCACTGGACTGGACTTGTTCTCTCCTGGGGGGAAGCCCAAGAACGGGCGACGATATTAATTCAGTCCAACAACTGTGACCGCCTTCCCCTGTGAGCTCCAGCCCTTGCACCGAGCCTGGCCTTCTGCACCGAATGCCCCGGGCAGCCGTCTCTACTCTCCTAGGGCCTTTGGTCTTGTCATTTTCACTAGCGTTTTGTCGAGTAAATTCCTGTCAAGTGCCTCTGGGCAACCGTCCTAGATAGAGATCAGGGGCCTGTCGGGCAGTCTCATGACAAAAGGCTTGCTTCTGGGGAGGGTAGGGGGGAGAGGTAGAAAGTGACATTGTGACATTTTTCAGTTGTACAGTCTTTCCAAATTTCCACATCCAAAATTTTCCTCAAGGCCAGAGTGCCTCATTTTATATGTATGTTTGTGTAAGCAAATTGCTTGACTGGATTCCTGGTGAAGCCTTCCAATGCAGTCTGAACCCATTTCACGTCAAGTTGGACAGGACCGCCGTTGGGAATTCTCTTGGCCCATGGTCTCTGTGCCTGATGATGCATGGCCTGCCTGCCTCCTCCTAGCATGCTCAGACTTAATTAAAACCCTTTGTTACTCTTTCCATTCCATGTGACATGTGCAGTGTGTAGAAAATAGCATTGTCCCAGCTCTGCACAAGACCCCTCCTTTAAGAGCCCTACTAGACCCATATGTGGAATTAATATCACCGAGAGGGGCATCTCACTGCAATGGGAAGGCTGGTGTTGTAACGATGGGCTGACCATTCTTTCTGATGCCTCTTCTAGTTGCAAGGCTTGGGAAATGTGGACAGGGCCAGGAATGAAGCCCCCATGGGGGAAGATAGCCCTTGCTTGAACTGACAAGCTGAAGAACCAGGATTCTGGCACTGCCGTGCACTGTCTGGTAGCATGCAGTATGAGGTGGCCAGTCGCAGGAATGAAGTCAGACTCGGCGCCAGCCTCGTAGTTGAAAATAGGAGTCTCTTCCAGGAGGGAGGACTAGGGATTTAGATGGCAGGGTTAATGGGTAGTCTCAACTCTGATGGAGGACCTCACAGAGGTGACTTGAGGCAGGGAGAGGTTTATTTGGGCTCACAGTATCATCGGCCATCGGTCTATGATGACATGGTGGTTGGACTGGCTCCTGTCTGTGGCTATGGGACACCAGGCAGCTGGTCACACTGTGGGACAGATGGATAGCAAAGAGAGACTGAAGAGAGCCAGTCTATACTTTTCAAAAGCCTACCCCCCGCCTCGACCCAGTGAATGCGATTCCCGCCTGAAAGGTTCCCAAACCTCCCAACCCACCAGCTGGGGGCCAGGTGCTCCCACACACAAGCCTGGAGGGTCATGTCACATTCAGATTGCGACAGCATCAAAGCTCAGCGGTGACTGATTGATGTGCAAGGATGTGACATCTCATGACCCCCAGATGGAGGGTAGAAAGCTAGGACCCTGCTACACATGAACGCTGAACCCTAAATGTGACTCTAGTATCCTCCTTGTTTCTCTGTGGTTTCTGCTGCATTTGCTTTAGGAAGAACCTACTAAATATACAGCCAGTCTAAAGTCTGGGTGGACTCGGGAGTCCTGAATTGCAATGGGTGTCTGATGTAAGGGCCATCTTGGGGTGGACTTTGCCCCCAGCTTGTGTCTGGGTGGTGTGCCTGAGCCAAACCGCAGGAACACAGCTAGAGAAAGGATCGTTTTGTGTTGGAGAACAGGATTCTCTGGAACAATCGGGATGCCACAAAACACATGGTCTGGGAAAGGAAAGGGTGAGGGAGAAACATCCTTTGACTCCTGAGTGGCCACTAGGTCACCATAGTTCAGAGCAACAGCTGCTTGGTAGCTCGTTACTAAGGTTGAAATCTGCCAATGGGGTGGAGGGCTGGTGGATCAGGTGTCTGGGACTTGGCTCAGTGCTTGGCCCAGGAAATGTAAAATAAGAGCACAGTGTACAATCTCCTGGTGGTTGGCATTTGTGAGAGCCAAAACTAAAATCACAAAAATGGAAATGGGGTCGGCCTGTGATGCTAGACCAAGGTCAGATCGATGTACATCTGAATGATGGGCTCAGAACTGTCCATAAATGAAAACCATACAGGGTACCAGGGAGAGTCTGTTCAGGACACATGGTCTCCAAAAGGAGAACACGGGCAGGCGCTCAGACCAAAACAAAGGATGAGCTGCCAGCAGGGGGCGGTCTCAAGAGATGGCCTCCTCGGGAAGGTTCCTAAGGAAGGAGGAATGAGGCACCACGTGTTGCGCTTGCTCAGCGATAGGGGTCGGGGTTTGGGATCAGGAGTCAGGGTGGCTGCTGTGAATGCTGCAGAGGGGAAACTCGTGTTTGGGTTGACACAGGACCCATATGGCAGCACAGGACATACATTTCTCTGCCGTCCCCCACCTCTCTCTCTCTCTCTCTCTCTCTCTCTCTCTCTCTCTCTCACACACACACACACACACACACACACACACACACACACACACACACGGTCTATACACAATCACAGTCCAGACACACTGCAGTTAATTCTGAATATAATAGGAAACCAATAGGATGAATGAAGACCACTGCTTGTATTCTCTGGGAGAGAGACCTGCCAGAGTCCCCTTGTTGGTATCAAGAGGCATACACCAGTCGAAGCAGGGTGTGGAGAGCCAAATGTATGAGGCAACTGAGTTAACAATCTAATGGAAAAACATATCCAGTCTTTGTTTCCTAGTTCTGGCATGCTACGGAAGACTCCCTTGGGGTGTCATCCATACTGTGAGCCCCCCACACAGTCATTGGCATCAAAATGGAGGCTAGATACCCACCCCCCCCAAAAACATCCGTTATATTAGACAGAGCTGTTAGCTGGCCCTGACTGTCAGGATAGCGGAGGTGAGAGGTAGACTTTGTGCTTGTCTGTGATCAATGTCTGCCTAACACAGGCAGCTGGAAATGTATGTCGCTGCTCAGCAGGACCTCTAGGGCTGAACACATGGGCTTGTTTAGAGGGGAGGGTGCACTTACAGGATTACAGTCTCAGGGTGTGTCATGTGGTTGTTCTCGGGGGTGACATGAACAGACCCATAGTTACCCGAGAGAGGGCACCAATGACAGGCTGTTTGTCCTAAAATTCCTTCCCAGGGGGAGACTTTAGCAGTATCTACCCTTCTCCTAAGTTCTCAAGGACAAACCAAGGCACGATTCTGCCCAAGTTCACTGAGGGGAACCAATGAGTTTATTAGGCTTCCTTATAGATCATAGGTGAGGGGTACCTACAGGGTGTGGGCACTCCCCTCCCGCAACCAGCTGTGCCTAGAAAGCCCTCCCCAGCCATGATGAGGGCTTCCTTTTCAGCCACATAGACGGAGCCCCGACCCATTCTCTTCTTCCCTGGCCTGTGTACACACGTATCTATACACTCCAGTTCCTCCTCCAGGCCATGTGCGTGGAGTTCCTAGTTAGCAGGGAGCAGCTGGCTACCCAGGCAGGTGAGGAGTATAGACCAGCTCAGCTGGGATGATCTTTTGCAAAGGGCCACAGCTGAATGCTCCAAGAGGGCAGTTGCTTGGCTCAGAGGACAGTCACTTCTGACCACGTGTTCAAGGAATGGCCCTTCCTGAGTCTAGCTTGGTGAACCAATGAATTTATTGAGAGTTTTTTCAGGAGTGTGGTGCCCCCCACAGTAGTGGAGTAGGTACCCCACCATTCTATCAGTCACTGCTTCCGCCTGGCCTGGGACAATAGAGCATCCATCTTGCACAGATGGGATACTGGAGCCCAGAGAGAGGAAGTGATACATCCAAGGTCTTAGAGGCTCTATATTGCTGTTTTATTCCCTGGACCCAACCCTAAACGTGCTTTTGGGACTGGGCTTAGGGTGGACCGGGCAGGGGTCTCCCTGAGGTCTCCCTGAGGTGGAGGAGGGCTTCCCCCAGTGGCCACAAGTGCTTTGCTGGTCCTCACCTCCAATCCTGAAAGCCCCTCCACAGCAGAAGCTCTTGTCGTCCGCCTCCACGGCACACCTAAGGACACTGAGGACCCCCCGGGGTGAAGTTAGTCACCCACACACAAGGGAGGGAGAGATTTGGTCACAGTCCTAGATCTGTTTGCCCAGGAGAGAGGATACAGCTGCCAGGCAAGGGACATGCGGTGCACCCTGGGGCAGAGAGTCCAGTCAGTCTCCTTGGCCCCGAAGCTGAGGGGGGGGTCTCAGCGTTGCCGCTCTTCCACATCTAGCACGTTTGGTCGCAGAAGCATCTCCTGCCCATGCTCAGTCCCCAGAGTCTACCTGGGGAGTTCAGAGAGGTGTCCAGGTGCTTGGGGCATGGGCAGGAGCTGGATGGCCGCCTCTGGCCTCCAGCCAGCCTTCTTGCAGATCCCTCCTGGATAACACCCCTACCCCCCTGCCCCTTGGTCCCATCAGTCTCATGGTGTGCGTCCCATACACCACTCAAGCCTGCACAGAGGGGCACATACTCCTCGTACTTTTCCGTAGCCTTCTGCCTTCTACAAGGACCCCAGTGTGAACCTGGCACACCTGCCTGCCTCTGCCCCATCTGGAGTGCATCTCTCAGGCGGGCAGGACAACAGCTTGGTCTCTGATTCACTCAGGGAGGGTTGGCCAGTCTCAGGGTCCAACAGGAAGAAGAAATAATGTTCCTGGCAAAGGTGACCACTTTTGCGAGTCCCTGCCCCATGCGACCATCCTCTGGGTACACAGACCCCAGGCAAGTTGACTCCAGAGGAATTGCAACAACACACAGCCCAGAGCTGCCACACAGTTGAACTCTGGTGATGTTTTAGCTCTCCCTGGCCCTCCCTTTTCCTCACCTTGCAATCTAAAATGAAGCCCTCCTCCATTCTGCAACTGGGATTATAACAGCAGCAACTGGTCCATGCTCCCCCTCTGCCCCCTCCACTTTGCATGAACCTGCCCTTTTGGCTTGTATATATAACTTACAAGGTGAGCCTCCCGAGGAAGAGGCTGGTGTTTCTTACCCCCATTTTACAGATATGAAAGCTGAGGTTGTGAGTGGGTGAGAGTGACCGACATGGGGCTTATCCCTGCCTCTCCTTGGGTCAGTTTTGTCTCTTTACCCTCTTGCTGCTCAGCGATGTTCAAGTCTGAAGAGCCCCTCACAGAAGCCAGAGGGGAACCCTGGTTTGGGAATCAAAGAGTGAGATTTTAAAAAAAAAGTGGAGGTTGTGTGGGGAAGAAAGTTCTAGGTGGAGGGGGGAAGCTAGTGCCCTGGTTTCCACAGATGCTAAGCAAACGGGTGTAGCAGGCAGAGGCCAGGGCCGGTGATGGGAGGGGCCACGGCCATGCAGAGGGCTGTAGGTCATCATCAGGAAACACTTGGACTTGAGCTTAAGGGCGCTGGAGTATGGAGGGGCTGGAAACTCTCCGGGGGGGTGGGGTCAGCATGTTCCCCCAGACCTAAAACATTGCAACATTGCATGTAGACTATATCGTTCAGTTCCTCAGTCATCCAAGCCTCATTTCAAGGGCTCATTGGCTTCACGTGTGTCTTCGTAAAGGCCAGCACGCACGGGACAGTGGCACGAACACAGAACGTTTCCAGCCACACTGTGCTAGCATCAGCACTGAAGGTCTGGGTGGAAGGCGTTCTGGAGAGAGAGAAGGAAGCCAGTGGGGATAGGGCTCCAGTGACTCGGTGAGCTTGCCAGTGGCCCGAGAAATGGAAGATGATGATTCCCAAGGAATCATCTGGGTACGCACACACACCTCCAAATAGTCCCACCCAGTTGACATCATCTTCCTTGATAAATCATGGCTGCCCTGAGAGATCCATAGAATATGGCCAAGGAGACAGTGAGACTTTAAAAGGCTGGGTCAGGAAGGCATTATGGCTTCCCCCTCCGTCTCTTGGACTAGTTTCCCATGGCAGAAACTGAAGTCAGGGACTGTTTCCCCCTTTCCTGCTGTGTGCATGCCCAGTACTTCTCTCAACACATGTCATATGAGTTGACCTGCTCTGTATTTCACGTGACGTTTTCAAACTTCTCTTAGTTTCTTTCGATTCCTCCGTTCTCATGTCCCTTTGAACCTCACAACATGTGTAGACGTCCCAGCTGTCTGCGCTCTAAGTGCGTTTTGAGCCGAGAATATGCTTTGTGTGTCTGCGCTGCTCTCACAGACAGGCTGGGATGTGCTGGGCGAGGGCAGCGCAGACACCATGGGCTGTCCAGGAATGTCCCAGGAGCCCTTGACGCCGACTCTCCTGCTGCTAGCTGCAGCGATGTGTGTATGCTGATGCGATCCAGGCGACAGGTGAGGCTTTGCCTGTCCATGAGATTCTTCCTGCCTTTCCATCTTCTGCATTTATCAGTTACTGAGAGGCGAGGGCTGAGTCTCTGTTGCCTCTGCCTATCGACCTGTCTCTGCCTCCTACAATGTGAGACTCTCACATCAGGGAACCCAGGGGGGTGGGTACTGGGGACTGTGACTTTGAGGACTGTAGGGAGCTGCCATTCTAAGATGGCACCGACTTCCTGACAGCTTTGCTGTAAACAACTCCATATTTGGCTGTGCTTGCTGGGCTGCACGCCTCGAGGTTTGCGCATGCGCGTATATGGTAATTTGGCCTTATGTCCTCAGCCTATCCCGTGGCTCCCGGTGCATTCTGGTGGGATCCAATCACAGATTGACCTGTTCACTTGGTTCCCTATATAAGCAGCTGCCTTTTGGTTCTTGGGGCCCCTCATCTCCTGCTCTCCCTCAATCAAGAGACGCTCCAATAAAGTGTGATCTGAGAAGAATCCTCGAATGGTGGTCGTTCTTCCTCGCTGGTCGAGGAGCTCGCCGCAGCTGGTGCTGAAACCCAGGAAACTCAGACACCGGGAAACTTGGACACCAGGTGAGGGGTCGAGGAGGATTCAGAACTCAACACACGGAGCGGCGACGTCATTATCTTCTAGGGTCAGAAGTCAGAAGATTGTTCAAGGTTCCTGAGTAAACTGCTGAAAGAAGAGCCTGGTGCTGCGTCTTCCTTGAGGCGGGTCGCGACAAGTGGTGGCCCGTACGGGGGATCTCAACAAGGGCTCAGAACTTTCTGCAGTCAGGGTGGTGCACCGGTAAATCCCAGGTAAATTGGGAACCTGTGGCAAAAGCGGGGTTAAAGGAAATCCCAGGTAAATTGGGAACCTGCGACAAAAGCGGGCAGGTTTTTGCTCTTCTCGGTAGATAAAGAGAGAGCGGGAACCAAGGGCTAGTCGATAGGCGAGCCGAAAGTGAAAGATTGTCTAAAAGATTGAAAAGTTTTAGACATGGGCGCTTCTTCATCGCACCCAATTTTTCTGGCTCTTAACAAGCTACTGTATTAAAAAAAGAAATTAAAACTAAAGAAGAGCTATTACCCCGTGGAAAGGAAAGGGATTGGAAGCTTGGTTAAAGGCCTGTCGGGAGATTGGAGGACCGCTAAGTAATGTTGGCCTAGCGACGGCAGTCCTCACAGCCACACAAGCTGCATTACGAGTGAATTAAGGTTGAACTATATATATCACCATACATGTTAATTCAAATGATTCTGTAAAGAGTTTGCGTTGAGTTGTAAGACTGGGAGAATTGTGACTATGTATAGCAATATTTATGTTAACCTGTTAATGGTAATGATGAAGCTAAGGGATTCTTTAAGTTTGCAATTGTATTAAGTTTTGGTTTAGAGAGGGCTTGATGCAGCTAAAGACTGCTGTAGTCACCTTGGACCAAATCCAAAAGAGAAATGCCATCTTTATTATCCTCTCCTCCCACTCTGGGAGGTATAAAAGCTATGGAGATTGCTGTAAGCTATTAATAATGAGTTATTTTTTTATATATTAAGAAAAGGGGACCTGTGGGAGCCCATTTTTGGGTTTCTCATGGCTTTATCCAGCAGGTCCGCATAGAGAATGATTAGGGCCAAGGGCCTGAGTTCAGGTGTCTGTCCTGATTGAGTTTGCTAATGAAGAGGCTGCGACCAATAAGTGCAAATTGACACCCTTTGGCAGATTGCCCAGCTCGGCTGTCAATGGAAATACGCTGGGTTGTGTGTAACTAGTATCCAGTATGAAAACTTTACCCATGCTGTAAATCTGTCTAAACAGTTGTCCAGTTATCTTTTAGGCAATTGGACGGGAGAATTCGACAACCTGATGGAACAACTGAGGGTGGCTATCGTCACGGTGAACTCGACCCAGGCGGACACCGGACTGGCGGAGGGATTAACTTCCTGGATTTCTTCTGCCCTTTCCCTGTTTAAGGAGTATATTTTTGGCATGTTGTCTTGGAGGGTGTGTGCTTTGTCTGTGGTTGGTCTGCCGTTTGCGAGCACGTACAAAAAAGGACAAGGTCATTATCACTCAGGCATTAGCCGCTCTGGAGTGTGGCTCCTCCCCTCAGATCTGGCTTTCTGCCTTAAAGAACAAATGATAAGTTCACATAGCCTTTGCACCCCTAGGACTAGTTAGTCCATTGCACTCGGGAAGGTATGTGGATAATTATCTTGTTTACTCACCTTCGATCGGTCAACACATCATGAGGTGGGGACCTGATTGGGTGAAGTATTTGTATTGGGCACAGGATGCCAGGCTCGTGCACTGCACTTGGAGAGTAGGACATTTTCCTTCCTTCAAGGAGAGCAAGTCCGATTGCATATGGGTCTGTACCAATATCCCATCTCTGAAAAAAGGGTACTTGAAGGTCTTATCAGAGATCAGACCTCTACTCTCTCCTGTTGCTTAATTAATAAAGAGGGGGGAGATGTAGGGAGTCACCATTCTAAGATGGCACCGACTTCCTGACAGCTTTGCTGTAAACAACTCCATATTTGGCTGTGCTTGCTGGGCTGCACGCCTCGAGGTTTGCGCATGCGCGTATATGGTAATTTGGCCTTATGTCCTCAGCCTATCCCGTGGCTCCCGGTGCATTCTGGTGGGATCCAATCACAGATTGACCCATTCGCTTCGTTCCCTATATAAGCAGCTGCCTTTTGGTTCTTGGGGCCCCTCACCTCCTGCTCTCCCTCAATCAAGAGGCGCTCCAATAAAGTGTGATCTGAGAAGAATCCTCGAGTGGTGGTCGTTCTTCCTCGCTGGTCGAGGAGCTCGCCGCAGAGGACCGACCTACTGAGCCAAAGGTGAACTCTGTTTGTCCACGATCATTTCCCCACTGCAATGGCTGCTTTGTTTGATGAGTCGGAAACTACCTGGTCTACATTTGACTTGTGTGAGCAAAGCAGGCTCCTTTCTCACCCCTTTACCTTTAGCTTGTGTTTCTGTATTGAAAGTTGGCTTTTGTGTACACAACATGTGGTTAGGTCCTGCTGCTGCTTAATCCATGGCGCTAGTCTCTTACTTTTAAGTATATATTTAGGTCACTAGCACTTAAAGAGATTTTTTAAGAGGAAAAAAAAAAAGACACAGCATGGGTGATTCCTACGTGGGCACTTGGCAGGACACACTGGAACTACAATCCACACGCACACAGTTTTGAAAAGCAGAACAGGCTCAGAATGACTGTCCATGTAGAGACCCTGTTGGAGGAGGTTGACTTTTAAGCCGTTTTGAAGGCTATCACGAACCTTTACCGTGGAGTGAACTGTAGACTCTCAGAACCAGGAGGGATTGTGGGAAGTGTCTAAGCTATCATTTTACACAAAGAAAAGGACTGCTGTTATGACGGGAAGCAGTTCTGTGACGTCTCATGAGTAACGTGCTGGTGTGTGTCTGGGCCTGAGGGCAGGGACGGTAGTGGGCTGGCCAGAGAGTGGATCACTATGATGTGAGTTGGAGGACTCTGAGAGGGGAGTACGCAGAAGGGGGTCAGGGGCTACTGTCACGTGGAAGGGAGACTGGGACAGGTGCTGTGACTGAGGCCCTGGGACGCCGAGTGACTTGGTCTTCCCTTCAGAGAGAGACAAGTTCTTTTGGCATGAGGGGGAAGAGCTGCCCAGCTAAGGACAGGTGAGGCCTGGGTGGGTCCTGTGATGCAGGCCTTCCTAGGAGCAGACTGAGCAGGGCTGAAGCAAGGAGCATACAGATGGGCGGGGGCGGGGCCTGGGAGGGGGTTGAGGGAAGGAGGAGGCAGATAGCCATGCTTCCTTCCAGACATGGGATGCAGCAGCTTTCCAAACCCCCTAGCATGGGCATCCCTCTCCCTCCAGCTCCTCTGCTTATACTGGCACTGGAGGGGTGGCATGAGGGCCTGGTCAGGCAGACAGGAGAGCAGGAAAGCATGTGGAATGGGTACTGGTGGGTCTGGGCATAGGGTGATGACTGCACATGGTCTGGGTGATGATGGTAAGAGACAGTCTCCTCATACAGGTGTGAGCATAGGAATCTCCCGTTTTCATCCCTAGACCTTTCTCCTGTGTGTGATTCATGTGATAGTGTCTGCTACTGTCTGACACCAGAGAAACCCGTCAGGTAGGCAGGGTGTCCTGTCTTTCTTCCTGGAGGATGCTGGGCGGCAGCCTGCACTGGGACGAGGCTCCTCCCTCCTCTGAAGTGGTGGGAATCCTCAGGTTGAGTTGTATGACTGGATGGTAGCACATTGGGTACTAGAGCTCACCGACAGGGTCTGGCACTCTGGTGAGAGCTGTCTTCAGAGCTTTATTGTAGAGCCCCTGGCCTGGGCAGGAAGGATCAGGCATCCGTTGACCAGGAGGGACTTCATGCGGAGTTGCATCCCCGTTGAACCCCTGCTCTGCATGCTTACTGTCTCGTTTGCGGTGATGCTCTTCTGCTTGCTGGTCCCTTCCGTCCCTCTCTGTCCCCCAGGGCTTTGAATGCAGGCTTCTTTTTGCAAGGGTCTTGGACACACCTGGGCATGCATGGTGCAGACCTACAAACTCTCCCACCTCCACCAGAGACAAGTTCAGTAAACAGTGCACCGGGTTGTGAGGCAAGCTCACCTCGGCAGCCTCCTCCAATGGGAGGCCTGCAGAATCCCGCAGGGACCCAGGAAGGAATCCAAACCGCTTGGTCATGGAGTGGTGTCTAGAAAGCACACTAGTAAACTACACACGCAATGCCACTGGATCCTTGAGATGTCCTATAAGCTCGAGCAGGGGCAGCTGTGGGCTGGCCACCATTCGAGGGAAGCTGATGCTCCACATGCATTCTCAGGGTGGCACACTCTTTTTTTACAGGTCCTTGTACCCTAGAGCCTGGGCAGGCCGGAAGGACAAAGGCCGCCCAGGACACAAGCAGGTGGGAAGGCTGCTGCTCTGGTGCAGAGAACCCACCTATACCTTCTCTTTCACCTGCTTGACGTTGATCTCGGCAATGTGCGGCCCCCGGTTGGCACCAATCTTTGGAATGTGTGAGCAAAGAAGTGGTAGGTGGGGACAGATGTGCTGCCCGGGCCCGTGTCACAGATTCCCGAGAACACAAAGTGTGTGCACACCCCCAGGCTGCTGGCGTGAGAGGCCAGAGGGACTGGAGTGCCCAAAGGCTGCAGATCTTCCCTCTGGGCCTTGGAGGCCTCTGACTGAACCCCTGAGAGGGTGGAGGGGCTCTCCCTGAGGGCCCTGAGCTAGAGAGCAGGACTGCGCCTATTCCCTGCTCCAGACCTGTGGGCACCACTCAGGAGCCGAGCACCCCACAGAGGGGCAGCTGCTGGCTGACGAGCCCCTGCAGGAGGCAGCAGCCTTGGGTACAGCCTCTGGGTGTCCCCCTTCCCCTGAGCAGCCCCTGCAGGGGTGGGGGGACACTGACACCAAGACAGTAGACATGACTCAGAGATGCTGAAGGCAGTTGAGCTGTGGACCAGGGCAGGCTGGGAGGGCAACGCTACCCCGTGAGCCTGCACATCCCTGCCCCATGCTCTCAGGGACCTCTCTGTGAGTGCTCTAGGTCCTTTATCTCCTAGATGGAGGAGCGCTGCACCCAGTCTCTCTCCAGTGAGTGTGCCATTGTGCTCGGGTTGTTCTGGGAATAAGTAACTGCTGCTCTCAGCAGATGCCCCTGGTGGGGAGAAGTGAGCTTCAGGTTTCCACTTCTCATTCTTCTGGGGCATCAACAGTTAATGAAACACATAGTACTCTAGAATGGCCATTGCAACCCATTCTCTCCGCCCCCCCCCCATCTCTGCATGCTCACAAAGTCCAGGTGGGCATGTGGCCGATGAGACTCCTCCGTGTATTAGCTTTGCCCTGCCTGGGCCACTCAATGCCTTGTGCCACTCCCAACAATCGTGTTACGTCTACTTAGTTTCCATTTCCAGACAAGAGAATCCTCCAGACAGTCCCTGGGACCTCTCTGGCCTCTCGGGTTTGAGAGCTGTACTCTACCCGGAACTCTTCCTCAGCCTCCACCCTGAGCCCTGGCGTGCCCACCAGAACGTATGCTCATGCTGTGGTTACTTGTGGGCGCCTCATGAGGCAGGTTGCTGCAGCACGTGGAACACCCTGTTAGGACCCTCTGGGCCTGGGTATAAGGCTTAGGACTTGCTGGCTCCCCACACTGGTCTGAAATTGGAGCTGTCACACTGGGAAGCTTCCCAGCTCCTCTGCAGGGAGGCTGCTGGGGGCTGAATGGTCCCCCGAGGTGCATGTGTTGGAATCGTAATTCTCAGTGCAACAGGCTGAGACATGGGGTGTTTCAGGGGGTTCTCTCTGATGGTGCCACATTCATGAATGGATGTTGTAGGCATGGGTTCCTCACTGGGGAAATAGGGGTGATGCAAAGGCAGATTGAGTCTGCTCTATCCTGCCTGGAGGGACCATGGGAGGGCAATACAGGCAAGACTGCTCACGCTGGCTGCTTGATGTCAGACTTTCCAGCCTCTAGAGCTAGGAATGAATGTGTTTTTCTCATGAACTACCCAGTCTTTGGTCTTCTGTCACAGTAGGGCTAAAGAGACCAGGGCAATAAAACAATTTGGAGGTCATCACACAGACAACGTGCAATCAGAAAAACTAGGTGTGAGCCTTTTCCTTTTTTTTTTTTTTTCAACATTATTTTTCAATTGATTCTTTGGGAATTTCACACCACACACTCCAGGCCCATTCATTTCCCAGTCCCCCCATACCCACCCTTTACCCTTGTAGTACTCCCCCAAAAGAAAATAAAAAAAAATATTAATTAAAAAAACCGTTTTGTTCCTTAGTCTTTCCCACATCTCTATCGCCTCTTCATTTGTCCTAGTGGCGTTGGGAGCTGCGGTGTGTCGTGCGGTAGACAGACCCTTTTGTCCAGGCAGCTTTACTTGTACTTATTCACTGTCATGAGTTGTTGGTCTGGTTTAAGGCTTTTGGCACACCATCAATACCGGACCTTCACCGAAACTCCTCTTGAGTATCCTGCTGTTGCCCTGAGTCCTGGAGATCCTGCATCTCTGGTTCCACAGGACCAGTCCCTTCATGCACTCCAGTATGTCCTAGATGGAGCAGATGTTGGGGTGGACCAACACCAAGTACTGGATGTGGGCCGGGGGGATAGCTGAGTTGGTCAGTCCAAGCCTCCACCAGGACCGCCCTGTTGTGGGATATTACTTTAACTGGGCAAAGGTGTGTTTCATTTGTTTATGCTGTATTTGTTTAACCATGTAAGGATGTATTTCTTTGCCTGCCTAAGGCTTCTGATTGGTCTAATAAAAAGCTGAACAGCCAATGGCTAGGCGGGAGAGGGACAGGCAGGGCAGGGCTGATGGGCAGAGAGAATAAGGAGGAGGAGGAGGAGGAATCTAGGCTCAGGAGAAGAAGGGAGAAGAGAGAATGAGGGAGAGAAAGAGGGAGACACCTGGGGCCAGCCAACCGGCCACCAGCCAGTCAGACACAGAGTAGGACATACAGACTGAAAATTAAAAAGCCCCGAGGCAAAATGTAGGTGAAGAGAAACAGGTTAAGTAATAAGAGCTAGTGGGACATGCATAAGAGAAGGCCAAGCATTCATAACTAATACTAAGTGTTTGTGTCACGATGTGGGGGCTGGAGGTCCAAGAAAGCCTGCTACACCACCCACATCAGGCGAGGGGCAAAGCCAGCTCTTGCACCCATGGTGAGAGGTGGGGCCGGCTCTCCCAGGGCCGGGGTCATGGGAGCCAGCTTTCCTGCTTCAGCAGCCATCAAGGGGCAGGGCCAGATCTCCCAGAGCCAGTGAAGGGCGGGGCTGGCTCAGCACAGCCCTTGGATTTCAACACACATGGTTCTCATGGCCCCCTGGTGGTAACACAGGCCCCAAGTGCAGCAGGACCCAGTCAAGGCCTTTGGCAGCAGCTCTGGCCCGGATATCACCATGGTCCTGGGTGGCAGGGCAGGCCATATCAGTATAACCCCCAGCGGCAGCATGACCTCAGGTGGCAGTCCATTCCCTGGGCTTCCATAAAGCCTTGGGTGGTAACGGGAGCCATGGACATCAACACAGAGCCTCGCTGTGTTAGGACCAGGGACCCAGATCATGGTCCTGGAGAGCAGCACAGGCTACCCAAACCAGCCTCTTCCTCATCTCCTTCAGTTCTGCTTCTACAGGTCCACCTCTCTCCACAGCACATGATCCACTCTGCCTCTCTTTTTCTCCCATCTCTCCTCATTGTAATGTGTCTTCCACCTGACCCCAAGTCTTCTCCTTTTAAATAGTTTTTCTTTCACAAGGCATTATACAAGTGGTTAAGGCACAGGGAAATAAATTTGCATATTGATATGTAAATTTCATATGACTATTTCAGGGCCATCCTTTGTATCAAAAAAAAAAAAAGAAAAAGAAAAAGAAAAGAAAAATGACATGCCATCAATGTTGTAACTCCACAAACCATAGCATTTTGTGTCTTTTATGTGACCTTTTACATTATGTCATGAAGATGAGACATTTTAGCTTCTTCTGATGGACATGCTGAAAAAGCACATGGGCCACTCCCCATAGATGTCTGTTTCTGGCCTTGGGGAGGGACCTAGTCAAGCCTTCGGCCATGAATAAAGCTCTCGTGGTGTAGATAGGCTGAGCCAATGCTAAATGCATTTCTGATCACTCATTTTATTAATCCTTTGAGAATTTCATGTATTTTGAACATAGTCACCCTTACATCTCCCACTAACTCCTCCCAGATCTGCCCCCTCTCAACTCCATGCCCCTCCTTCCCTCCCTCCCTCCTTCCCTCCCTCCCTCCCTCCCTTCCTTCCTTCCTTCCTTCCTTTTTTCTTTTTGTTTGTTTTTAAAACGGGGTCTCTATTATATAGCTCTGGCTGTCCTGGAACTCGCTATGCCAGACCAGGCTGTACTTGAACTCACAGAGATCCACCTGCCTCTGCTTTGAGTTCTGAGATTAAAGGCGTGTACCGCCATGCCTAGCTGACAGAATCCAGCTGTCCATATACTCACGTGGGTGAGATTGTTCCCTGTCTCATAGTTAACCTACCAGAGACCACACCCCACACCCATAAAGAACACTTAACCCCTTTCCCCAGAAGCCATCAAGTGCCATTAGCACCTCAGCTTGGGCGGAGGGGGAAGGGGGAAGGGGAAGGGGGAGAACCATGAACCACTCCCCACTCGAATGCTGACTGGCTTTCGCTGGGACAGGCCTTGTGTCGACAAGCACAGCTGCTGCGAATCCACAGTGCAGCGGTTCTCCTGTGTCCAAAGACATTGTTTTGCTGTGCTCTTGCCCACCCTTGGGCCCTCACAGTCTCCCGCCCTCCTCCACAGTGATTCCCGAGGCTTGGCTGGGAGGGAATGTGATGAACACACCCATCTGTGGCTGAACTAGCCCTCCACTGACACTTGCTTTGTGCGTTTCGATCAGTTGTGAATCTGTGTTAACCACCGTCCACGAACACAGAAACTTCTCTGGTGAAGTCCGAGAGTGACACCAACCTATACATTTGGAGACAAAAGAAAAAAAAACCTTACAGGCCGTCCCCATTCAGCAGAATGATAGTGGTGGGTCTGTCCCTGGGGCCTCTGAGCTGCCAGCCGTGAGTTCTTGGCCAGATTTACAGTCACCGTGCATCCGTTTCTTCCTGTGACCCAGGCCTTAAATCGCACTGGAGTGGTTGGTTACCCCATAACTGTTGTGCCACTCTTGCGCCCATGGCCGCCTCGCGCTTCATGGCTCAGGGTCGGTGGCTGGTTGAGACTGTTGAGGACTCTTCCCCACTCCCCACCCCTAGTAGCCAGCACAGCCCCTTCCGATGCTATGGAAGTCAGCCTTAGCAGATAAGTCTACTGTTTGGATGACGCTAAACTGACTTAGCTTTCCAACGCTCCCCAATCACTAAACCCTTGCTCTCAGCCAACCCCAGTGCACAGTACAGCGTTGCTGTGCCCGAAGCTAGCTGAGTCGGAGCTCCAGAACCTACTGTCTCCTGCGCCACGGGAACTTTGTGCCTTGGGCTGACTGCGCTGTTCCACAGCTCTCGAGCCGTGACTGGCACCATTCTGCTCTCTGCTGCTTTGGACCCCAAACATGAGTCTGCGCCGCTGAGTGAGCTCAGCATCCCTGTGCCTCCTTTACTCATCCAACATGATGCCCTCAAGGCTCATTGACACAGTACAGATGACAGAGCCCCTGCTTACAGCAATGATGTCACCTCAGTGTATTTGGGCTAAGTTTTTTCCTATACAGATATGACGTTTTGAAAAAGCAGCCATTTCCGTGGCCTCTTGCTCTGTCTTTTCCTAGAGGGCATTTCCATGCTTTAAAAGTGTGATACTTTATAGTAAAGGTTTAGGGATGATTCTGAGGTACCATGACATACGCCCATCAAAGTGATCCACTGTCTATGCCTGAAAAAAGCAAAGCCATTTGCCACTGCCATTGTATGCCCAGGCAGACAGGGCCCCGTTCACACATGTCTGGGAATCGGAAGAAGTCAAGAACAATAAGGTACAAACAAGAATAGGTCCCAATAGCTCAAACCAAATCAATCTGCACGTGGACGCCTCCACAGAGAAGGTGTAAGTAGCTCTAAAACCATCCGACCCCAAATGAATTCAAAGACCCAGGGATCCTGGTACTCAATTAAATGAGAAGCAGCTAAAAGCCCACGAAACACTGACCAACGAAGGAAGGGGAATAAAAAATTGGGGGAGAGATCATAAATTTTTTGGATGTATACTAGACTATCGCTAATGATCCAATGGATTTTGAAAATGATGCACACTGCAGGGAATGACTGTAGAGTCTTATCCCATGTCAGCCCGTGTCCTCTTCCAAGACTGGCCTTGGGTGGAGGGGTCAGAATCATGGGCAGGATCACGGCAGAGGAGGACAGGAACAAGGCATGTGACAAGAGCGTCTGGTTCCAAGAAAGCTGGTGGTGTATTTGTGAGTGTGGCACAGCGACATCACACAGCAGTGCAGACAGATGGGGAATGTGTCGCTGAATGCTGACACCCACAGGAACTCACAAAAGCAAGTGTCGTGTCTAAGTGAGCAACAGAAAAACATCGATGCGGGTCACAAAGTCACAAAAGGACAGGAGTGAGCACGGCATGTATTTCCCAGGAAACGGACTCTTTCAAAAATGAGGAAAAATCATTAAGAGGAGTATGGGAAATGAGAAAGGGCATCATGAAGCAGGATGAGAGAAACTCAGAAGTGGGCGGACAGAAGTCAGGAGAGTAGCAAACAGTGAAAGATCACTTCAACAGTGAATCATAAAGTGGACGAAACTCCAGTGAGACAGAGACAGAGACAGACAGACAGATTCCATGTAATTAGGGAAGAGATGTGGGGTGATTGGAGCAAAGCGCCCCAGGGGATCTGAAGAAGAAATGACCAAGCACCAGCAGGAAAACCCAAAGCAAGAGCAGAAAGAAAACATGAAAACCAGCCACTCATAGACTTTCTGCCAATGAGGCGATGCTGGGGACTTGTTTCCTGAGAGGACACGGGGCACTGACTGGGAGTGACGGGCCACGGGGTGTTCTTGGGAAACCCAGGGTAAAGGAATACTAAGGGCTTCCATGATAACAACAGAGGATGGTTAAAGCAGAAACTTCCCAGTCGGAAGGAGACAGCAGCACACAGAAGAGCCCCAAGGAGGGCCACGGGAGCTGTGGGATGCGATACCATCATGCTGGCTTTGAGGTGCGAAGGACCAACATCCATGTGGTCTTGGGCGCCCTTGGATCGTATTGCTGCCATGATGCCTTCCAGAGGGAGGAACAAGCTGTTGTAAGGGCAGAGGGCAAGTGCTGAGTGGGCAGGTGTTGTGTCCAGTGAGGATGCATCATGGGACCTGGCTGAAGGGAATGACCGCGGGCTGCTAAGGGGGCAGCTTTGGAGTCCGTGAAGTGCTGCTACCTCTGTGTACATGTCTTAAAATGTGTTCATGCTACAGAAAGTTTTTTTTTTTAGCAGATGGTGTGAAGTGACTATATTTAAATTAAATATGCGTGAAAAATAGAGCAAACATATTTACACTAAATATATAGAAAAATAGAAAAAAAAGTGTCACTGAAAATAGAACCAATCTCTGCAATATGAAACATCAAGAAACAAATATACAATGTAAACAATTTAAACAATTCAAAACCTCTTCTCCGAGGGGGAGGGAAAGAATGCAGTTGCTTCCATCTCCAGATCACAGCTCTGTCTCCCAGATGTCTTTGCAGGATCTGGAACACTGACATGAACAGACACAAACATGAATACATGCAGGCGGCTGGTTCTGTCTCATCACACACACATACCCTGAGACCCCCTTGCTACAGAGAGCTCAGTAGGCGAAGGAACTCCAGGTTGTTGGACACTTCCAATGGAAAGTACCTGCAGGGTTTGCTCCCAGCCCCAGAGGGCAGAGATTGCCTAAAGACTTTTGGTGAGAAATGTGACTGAAGGTGCATGTCTCACCACTCTAGTAGAACCCAGAAGCATCCACAGGTTGACCAGTTGTCTATTTTAGAGCCCACCCTTCCTTGGAGTGTCTATAAAAACTTTTCTGTGAACCAATAAGCTTAAAGAGAAGCTGCTGCTGAGACCTGAAATTGTGGGGGTGGGGAGGTCTTCCCCACACCCACCACCCGGCAGTCACGAGAACCTCTGCTGCACCTGGGAGTGGAAACTGTTTCCCTAGATTCTTTATGCTGGGGTCAGCAAGAATCAAATGTCTTTTGCACAATCCATGACAGACTCCAAGTAATCAAAGACAAGTGGTGAGGTATTTGGTACAGATGGAACAATGAGAAGCAGGACTAGAGGATAGGATTATTTTCAACTAGAAGTGTGTGCCTGTGTGTATGTGGATCTGGGTTTAAGGAACAAATGTAGGGCCACGTTCTCATGTTGATAGATTGTTCTTCATTATAAATATGACCACCAGAGATGGAAATTGTGCCTAGAAGGCTGGTGTTCGGGGTATTTGAGTGTTCACATTGTTACAATGTGGATTGTTCATTGCTTAGTGGCTGTGATGCTGGATGGCAAAGAGGGCGCCAAGATGAGGATTTGAACATCCCTTCACAATCTCGCAGAGTAATTTGCTGCCATCGCTATACACACCTCCCAGGGAACATACAAAGAATAAACATCAGATTCATAGAAGGAAGCACTGGTGAGTGACCTTTCACCTGGGAGAAGGTGAGTGAGTGGACCGTCTCAGGCAGCACAGGAAGGCAGTAACCAACGGGGACACACAGGACCCATCAGAGCACAACCTGCCCATGTTTACACAATGGTGGGCCTCACTGGCAAGCCAGCCTAGCCAAACCAGTGAGCTTCAGGTTCAGTGAGAGACCCTGTCTCAAAACAGAGTAGAGAAGTAATCAGACACCTGGCGTCCACCTCTGTCTTCAGCAAGCACACACACACACACACACACACACACACACACACACACACACACACACACACACTATACATACAAATATACACACACCATATACACACAGACACACATACACAGACACACACGATATACACATACACACAGACACACACAGACACCATGCACACACATATACATACACACAGACACATATACACACACCATATACACAGAGACACACATACACAGACACACAGACATACACAGACACACACCATATACACATACACATAGACACACACAGACACCATGCACACACATATACATACACAGACACATATACACACACATATACACACAGACACACATCACACATACACATACACACACACACAACACACACCACACCACACACACATAACCAACACCAAAAAAGTTAAAGGAAACCCAGCTGTGTGATCTGTGCTGCATCACAGTCTTATGCTGGGCGTACACATTGTCCTGGTGGGTGTGTGACTCCAGGTCACTATCTGTCCTTTGTAGCATCTTTTGCCATTCCCACCTGCATCGTCCTCTGGGATCACAGAATCTGAAGAAGCAGGCATGTGGGCTTAGCCAGGTCTTTTTAAATATCCGGATGGCACATGGCTTCTTGCTATGCTGTCTAGAACTTTCCAACCTGCTAAGGTGCATGCACTGGCTGGTTTTGTGTGTCAACTGGACTCTGACACAAGCTAGAGTCTTCAGAGGAAGGAGCCTCAGTTGAGGAAATGCCTCCATGAGACGCAGCTGTAAGGCATTTTTTCTACTAGTGATCCATGGGGGAGGGCCTACCCTATTGTGAATGGTGCCATCTCTGGGCTGTTGGCCATGGGTTCTATAAGAACACAGACTGGGCAAGCCATGGGAAGCAAGCCAGCAAGCGGCTCCCCTCCATGGCCTCTGCATCAGCTCCTGCCTCCAGGATCCTGCCCTTCTTGAGTTCCTGTCCTGACTTCCTTTGGTAATGAACAGCAATGTGGAAGTGTAAGCTGAATAACCCTTTCCTCCCAAACTTGCTTTTTTGGTCCTGGTGTTTCACCACAGCAATAGAAACTGTGACAGTTGGTACCCTGAGTGGGGTGTTGCTGTGAGAGGCCTCACAGTATTTTGGGGAGGATTGTGGAAGGACTTCAGGACTTTGGGCTAGAAAAACCATTGAGAGTTGATAGCTCAGTGAGCTGTTCTATGTGAACTTGGGAGATAAAAATGGAGAGAGTGGGCAGATAATGGAGGACCGGCTTGTGAAGTTTCTAGAGGGCCGGTTGCTGCTTTAAGGTTTTGTCATTCTGGTCAGCTGGAGCTGAAGAAGCAGCTGTGATTAACAGGAGACCAGAACCATGAAAGTGAAACCTTTGCTTTGCTGGGACAGTGGAGCTGAAGAATCAGCAGTGATTAGGGAAGAGGGGGATCTTTGATTGATGTGTAAAATGAAGGAAAAAATTTTCTTAATTAAAAAAAAGGAAATAAATAACCAAAAAAAGGAAGAAAGAAAGAGAGAGAGAAAGAAAGAGAAAGAAAGAAAGAAAGAAAGAAAGAAAGAAAGAAAGAAAGAAAGAAAGAAAGAGAGAAAGAAGGAAAGAAAGAAAGAAAGAAAGAAAGAAAGAAAGAAAGAAAGAAAGAAAGAAAGAGAGAGAGAAAGAAAGACAGACCAGCATCACTGAGGTGAAGTCTTCTGGGAAGGGTTCCCTCAGGGTCAGCACACAGAAGCTGTGTTCCAGAGGCCAAGGTTGTACCTCATGCTGGCAGCTGAACTTGGTCATGTAAGAGTCACCCAGGTGGTGCTGATTTTGAAGACCTGAAGGGATCATGGAGAGTAGCTGAGGCTTGGCATTGTGAGAGGCAAGGAGAGGCCATTGGTGAAGGTGCAGCCTCAGTGGCAGTTGAAGGCCCAGGACCAAAGGGATGATGAAGAGAAGTTGAGGCTTGGCACCATGAAGATAGCCTATGAGAGGCTATTGGTGAAAGTGCAGCCCAGTTACAAGCAGAGACCCCCAGTGTTTTGGAGATGCCAGTACCATGAATGTCCACCAAGAACAGCAGCAGTGGAGTGGAGCCAGCCGGAGCCTAGAAGACACGCTGTGTGTGCTGCAGAGGGTGGAGCCGGAGAAGTGACCCAGGCCCTTTGGAGGAGCCCAGATGACGGTGAGCGGATCCCAGATTTTGGATTGTTGGAATTTGGTTTTGCTTTGATTTGATTGTGCCCTGATTTTTTCCCTCTTGGAATAAGAAAGCATTTTACTGGAGTCCACCATTGAGAGACTTTGAATATTAAAAGACTTTGGATTTTAGAAAAGATTGGCTATTTTAAAGGGACTGAAATTTTAATGTGTTTGAATTTGTAAAGGCTGTGGGACTTTCAGAGTTATTTCTGTTTTTAAATGTGAGATCTTGGGGATGAACAAGAAAGGAAGGGTCATGGCTTAGTAGTGACGTGTTTGTGTGTCACGCTGACAAGGGGTCAGTTGTGCTGGCTGGTTTTGTGTGTCAACTTGACACAAGCTAGAGTCATCAGAGAGGAAAAAGCCTCAGTTGAGGAAATGCCTCCCTGAAATCCAGTTGTAAGGCATGTTCTCAGTTATCAGTTGGGGAGTGAGTGCCCAGCCCATGGTGGGTGGTGCCATCCCTGGGCTGGTGGTCCTCGGTTCTATAAGAAAGCAGACTGATCAAGCCATGAGGAGCAAGCCAGTAAGCAGCACCCCTCCATGGCCTCTGCATCAGCGCCTGCCTTCAGGTCCCTGCCCTGCTTGAGTTCCTGTCCTGACTCCCTTTGGTGATGAACAGCAATGTGGAAATGTAAGCTGAATAAACTGTTTCCTCCCCAACCTGCTTTTTGGTCATGGTGTTTCTTTGCAGCAATGGAAACCCTGAAACAGTGGGTCTCACCCCCCTCTTAAATGAAAAAGAAGATCCCAAGCCCCAGAAAGTGACTTCTAAGTCTTCGAAGTCACTTTGGAGACGAGAACACTGATGCTGGAGATGCCCGTGAAGATCAGAATAAAAAGTCTCCCAGGTGAGTGGAATCTTTAGCCCTTAAACACTCCTTACATGATGTATAAAACACAATCTCACCCACATGAAAATGAAGTGTGCAATATTTAGTGCATGGCTGATTTCCCAAAAAGGGTTTGTTTTAAATTAAAAATGTTTGAGAATTTCATATATGAGTACTATCTTTACATTTCCACCTTCCCCCCTCCTCTGTCATGTCCCCTCACTTCTCAGATTCATGCCCTCTTTTAAATTATTGTCACACACACACACACACACACACACACACACACACACACCTATTTACTCTCACTCATGGACAAATGTTTAGAGCGAGGGTCACAGATGCATGCCTCCACACTCAGCTGTCACGTGAACTCTGGAGATTGAGACTCAGGTCTCTGCTCTGGCACAGCAGGTGATTTACCAGCCAAGGCACAGCTCACACAGGCCACCTTCCTGGTCTCTCCGCACATGCGCCGCCCCCCCCTCCAGCCTCAAAAACCCCGCGCCAACACTAGGACATCTCATCCATTTTCCTTCCAGACCACTAGATGCCACTCTGTACCCACCCATGACACGGCCACTCCTGATTCCTCGAAGGCTGGGGGTGAGACGGATGCCCAGGTTCCGCTCGGTCGCCTTTCCCAGAGGAAGGCCTGGAGAAGGAGGCTGTCTTCTGAGGCCTTTCACACCACAATGCCATAGTAACTCCACAGCCCGCACTCACACCCTCAGGATGGCCCAGGCTCTTTTTACCAGTCAGCTCCTAGTCCTCCCACAGACCCCAGTGATAAACTTCCCACCCCACATGCAAAAAAAAAAGGTAACACTTGGTGGGTAAAGGCGCTCGCCACACAGTATGAGACCCTGGGTTCAAACCGGCAGAACCCTCATAAAAGTCAGCTGCTGAAGTGTGAGTATCCTAGCGCTCAGACTCTTTGGGAGGTTGACGGCCAGCTAGCCTGGCATACAAGGTGGCCAAATAGACACTGCCTCAAAGAAGGTGGAACTGACCGGCACCCAAGATTGTCCTCTGACCTCCACACGTGTGCCGCGGCGAACTGACCGGCACCCAAGATTGTCCTCTGACCTCCACACGTGTGCCGCGGCGTATGCATGCCTGTATTCACACAACTTCCCGCACTCGCGTGCGTACACACATTAAAAAAAAAGAAGAAAAGGACGCAAATGACGTGACTGAGTCGCACAGCACACACCTAGGTAGGAGATGATTGATCAGACTCCAAATGCCAGGAGATGTCTCACGGCTTCGGGCACAGGTGAAGAACACCTAGCCGGGGGCAGTGGTGCTGAGCAGGGAGGAAGGAAGGATCAGACTGAGCGCCTGAAAGTGGGAAGTCTCTGCCCCCCCCCCCAGCAAACATGAGGAAGACCATGGGAAATAAGCCTCAGAGCGGAAAAGGCTTTTTGCCACACATATGTCCAACACCCATTTTGTTTCTAAAAAGCAGCAACCTAAAATGGGCAAAAACTACACATGGGCGCCTTGTGAAGGAGTGCACCCATGCTGCCAAGAAGAGTCACGTTCAGCCAAGCAGCGATGGTGGCGCACGCCTGTAATCCCAGCACTCGGGAGGCAGAGGCAGGCGGATCTCTATGAGTTCGAGGCCAACCTGGGCTACAGAGTGAGATCCAGGAAAGGCACATGTATCTCTGTGAGTTCGAGGACAGCCTGGGCTACAGAGTGAGATCCAGGACAGGCTTCAAAGCTACACAGAGAAACCCTGTCTCAAAAAACCAAAAAAGAGTCACGTTCACAATCTCTTTAGCCTCTGTGAAATGGAGTAGAGTATTGAACACCCAGTGCCATGCAGCCACCGTAACCATTAGCATCTAGTGTGGCTGAGGGCGTGGGGGGAAGAAAAGTCATCCACGGCTGACAGCTGGAAGACTTGACATGGTCTGGAAAACTACATCAGCGGCTCTGTAAAGTGAAAGCGCCCATCCCCTCGGACGTTGTTTTTTCTGATAGGACCCAGTGGAGGCACACGCCCTTGGCGTGGTCACAGCCCCAGACTCTCAGCAGCTGTCCACGTGAGGCCACTCAGATGCAAGAGCTGGGGTGAAGAGTGGCCGTTCATACGACGGATGCATTTACGTCTCAGTCAGTGTTCTATGGCTGTGAAAAGACACCACGGCAACTCCTATAAATGAAAGCTTGCTTACAGTTCCAGAGGCCTGGACCATTATCATCATGGTGGGGGAGCATGGTGGCACACAGGCAGGCATGGTGCTGGAGAAGTAGTTGGGAGTTCTACATCCTGAACCGCAGGCAGAGAGAGAAGGAGAGAGAGAGGAGGGTGGCTGAGGGGACTGGGCCCAACCTCAGTGACACACTTCTTCCAAGGCCACACCCCTCTAGTCCTTCTATCCCTTTCAAACAGTTCCACTCCCTGGTGACTAAGCATTCAGATACATGAGCCCATGGGGGACAGTCTTATTCAAACCTCCACAGCCAGCTCACAGAAGGATGGGCACAGATCTCAGAGTGAGAGACACAAAGCACCAAGAGTACTTGTGGTCACCGGGTGATGCAGCGGGCAGTTGCATTATCTCATTTAACTGTGGGCACAACAGCTCATCCATTGGCGTTCTCCCCAGCTGACTGATAGGAGAGATCTGCAGCGCTGTGCACCAAGTTTACGTCCAGTTGGGGAAGTCCCCTTGAGCTCTAGGGAGTCTCCACTTCCTCCAAGGCAGCACGAGAGGGCCCATCCCCGCAGGGTGTGGGTGCACACGGGCTCACCTGTGTGAAAAGGCACATTCACCTCCGAGAACAGTCTGGCTTCCGCTTCCCGGGAGAACAAATCCTGTTCTCCATGGGTGGTGCACTCTGATTTCCCCTTGTTTCCTAGATTCTGGGGGGAGAGAAAAACTATTTAAATTTTTATTGTACTTGTGTGTGTGCCTGTGTGTGTGTATACACATGTGCACATATCTGTATGTGTGCCTGTGTGCATGTACCTGTGTGTATGTGCACGTGTGTGTGCTATGTGTATCTATATGCATGTATGCACCTGGGTATGGACATTATTGTGCTTGTGTGTGTGCCTGTGTGTGTATACACATGTGCACATATCTGTATGTGTGCCTGTGTGCATGTACCTGTGTGTATGTGCACGTGTGTGTGCTATGTGTATCTATATGCATGTATGCACCTGTGCATGGGCATATTGCGCTTGTGTGTGCCTGTGTGTGTGTGTGTGTGTGTGTGTGTGTGCGCACTCCCATGTGTGTTTAATTTTCATTTCCTTCAGGATGCCAGGAGCTCCTTGGGCAGCTCTCCTGTACTCTCTGCTCTTCACACCAGGCTGACACTAAGCAGACGCTTAACATGCGTTGGTTAATGACTTGAATGATCAACATGCATGTGGAAATGTCACGAAATTCTTTTTTTTTTTTTTTCCTTTTAATTTTATTGAGACAGGGTCTCCCTACACAGCCCTGACTGGAACTCACTGTGTCAAGAGGTTCGTCTCAAACTCGCCCCAGACTAACTCTGATAGCATCAATAGGGGGCGATGTCTCCTTGCTCCACACTAGAGCGTGGTCACCAGGGTAAATGTCTTTTTCTCTTGGACTTGTGGGGCCTGGAGGTTGCAAGGGAGGAGACACAAGGGTCAGCCTTTAAAATTCAAGTCTTATTAAAGGCAAAACACAAGACCACCACACACCTATCTTCTCACAGAAGAACGCAGACGTGCCCTCCTCACCCTCCAGCAGGGACAGCTGGACGCTCACAATGAGGCTTTTTTTTTTACAGTGGGAACTTGCGGCCAATTCATGGATTTGAGTCTGGTCTCCGACACTTGCTAGCCACGTGACCTGGCGTCCCCCCCCCCCCCATCCCACCCCACCTCCCATCACCTGCTTCTCAGGCTTCAAACCTGGCCAGATGGTTTGATCTATGCAAAAAACCCAGAGGTTATCAGAGCAGTCCGCATCTGTTAGCAGGGGCCACCAGCGCCACCTAGTGGCTCCACGCCAGGGCTCAGCTTGTCTGACACCCCTGCAGGCACCAAGCGGGGAGGGATCCCTGTCCAGTGTCCCAGCAGCGTTAGTGGAAACACTCGAGGCCCACGGTTGTCTGTCTCCAGTTTGTGTGTGGTTTCCAAGCTGACAGCCCCGGAAGACAAGGGAGCTTCCCCCGTGCCGCTGCCATCCTGCTGCGTTCCCAGGCTGGGAAGCTGTCCCTTGGTTTGGTATCAGAACCAAAGGGCCTTTGTGCCTTGGGGGCCAAGAGCGCCCCCTGCCTCTCACCGTGTTTACTTCAGGGTACGGAGAGTGGAAAGTGGGACAGATGGACACAGAAGCCGCTTCCTGGTGATTCAGGACAGGGATGGATGTCGGCTCTCCAGATCAGGACTTACTTTTACAGAGCTATCAGCTGTTCTGTCCCCAGATTTAGTCCAGAGAGTCTCTGACCCCCAGAAGTGGCCGTGAGCATGCCCGCTTCGCTCCCTCCCTGCGTAGACAGGCTTGTGAGCTGGGGAAGGAACTTTGGTTAAGGGCAAAGTTTGGCACTGAGAATGGGCCGACTGGTCCTTAAGGAAACCCCTCTGTCACCTGCTGTCTCGGCGACCCCTGCTGTGCACCTGTAAATGAGTGAGTGCAGGGGCTAAGGTACGCAGTGAGCTTGCTACCCCCTCCTACAACCCTCTGTACCTCCAGAAGCTGGGCAGGCATGACAACGAAAGGGGGAACTAGGTCAGACACAGGGTAATAGGGAGTAGTGGGGACTGCGGTACAGGAAACACAGGCCCATGTGACAAGGGCAGCATCCTTTGAGCCAAGACCTTCTGGATTTTCATCCAGGACCTTATAGGAAACTCTAAATCTTTGAATCCATCCCTCTGCTCAAGAGTGTGTCAATGGGCCGGGTGGTGGTGGCACATGCTTTTAATCCGAGCACTCCGGAGGCAGAGGCAGGCGGATCCTGGTGAGTTCGAGGCCAGCCTGGGCTACCAAGTGAGTTCCAGGAAAGGCACAAAGCTACACAGAGAAACCCTGTCTTGGAAAAAAAGAAAAAAAAAGCATGTCAATGGATATTGGTGCTGTTGGGCCCAGGGGAAGAGAGGGTAGGTCTGGTCAGTTGCAAGAGGCAAACCTGGGTCCCAGCGGTTTATTTGTGTTACTAATATTTGTGTGTTTCCATTGAGAAACCTGTTGCATTTAGTTGTGTGTGTGTGTGTGTGTGTGTGTGTGTGTGTGTGTGTGTGTAAGAGAGAGAAAGAGACAGAAACAGAGAGACAGTTTGTGCACATGAGTGCAGATGCCCATAGAGTGCAGAAGCCAATATTAGATCCCCTGGAGCTGTGACCCGCCCATGTGGGTGCTGGGAAATGCACTCAGACAAGCCCTCTAACCACTAAGCCATCTCCCCAGCCCCTCAGCTGCACTTAAATGTTAGCATTAAAGGGTTTTTTAAATGTTTCTACCCCCAGTTCACTGTGTGACCTCAGGCAAGGCCCTTCACATGCCTATTTTTTTCTTCCCGAGTAACAGGTAAGAATGTACCAAGCTCCAATCTTAGCAAGCCACATGAACCGCTTCATTTTAACCCTGACCTTCTGATGGGGCAAGCATCTCTGCTACCTCTGCTTAGAGATGAGGGAAGAGACGAGACGAGTGACTTGCCTGGGCCCCAAAGCAGTGGGGCTACTGAGCTATCACCATCGATATCGCAGCTACTAATTACAGAAATGACCCAACACTGCTTGGTGGCCAAGGGCTTGGATCTTCAGCGACCCTAGATAGCTCTAGATTTTTCCACGGAGCTCTCAGCTGTTTAACTGTTCCTTTTCACACAGGCATTGGGCAGCTCTGCCAACGGCTTTCCTGGGACGATAATTAGATTTAAGCCCTGGTCCAGTCAATAGATTCTCATCTCAGGGTTACCAAGCCGATCATGGCCAGTAATTTACAGCTTGAATTGTTCTGAAATCAATACAGATTTTGCTCTTCAATGAGAGGGCTGTAAAACACGGTGACAGGAGGCCCCCAAAAGCAGTCGGCCAGGGAGTTACTGAGCCAGCAGAGGGGCCTGGCAATTAGAGCCGAGTGAGGTGGCTGACCTCTGTCCAATGGGCTGTGGTCAGAGCCTGCAGGAGCTTTCCGAGGGGAGGGGTATGCGTGCCTGCTCATGGTGGAGCTTGTGCGTGGCCTTGATTGACAGGTGTAGAGGAAAGGGAATAGACTCTGAGTCCCATAGAATGGCATTTGGATTTGACTATGCAGTTTTCTACTCTGGAGAATCAGCCTGAACCCCTTGACACTTGGGCTTTCGTCATAAGATGGGCAGATAATGGCGACCGGTAGCCCAGCCAATGAGAGGAGGCCATCTTTGAAGAGCACTTAATTTACTGCAGTGGGGGCTACTGAGCCCAGTTTCAGGGAGGCATGGGCCGAGGTCCAGTCTAGTTGTGGGCCCCTGCTTCTTTCTCAGCTGGGTGACCTTGGATCTGTCACTTAACCACTGAGCGATGGCCAGTATGCACTGGCTGCATATTTTCATTCACTCATTCACTCACTCATTCGTTCATTCATTTCAATGTATTGAGAACCTACCAGGACAAACACTGCTTCAGGGTGGTGAGTTACAATCTCTTCTCTCAAAGCTCATGCTAGAGGAAGGAGATCAAAGTAAGAGAAACCAATAAATAGACATAGAAGCAGTCATGGGTAATAAGCCTTTTTGTTTTTGTTTTGTTTTTTGAGACAGGGTTTCTCTGTGTGGCTTTGCGCCTTTCCTGGAACTCACTCTGTAGACCAGGCTGGCCTCGAACTCGCCAGGATCCACCTGCTTCTGCCTCCTGAGTGGGATTTAGGTCAGTGGTAGAGCACTTGCCTAGCAAGCACAAGGCCTTGGGTTCGATCATCAGCTCCAAAAAGAAAAAAAAAAGAAAAAAAGAAAAAAAAGAAAAAGAAAACCAATACATACAATACTCATAGAAAATAAGTAGCAATAAGTAGCATGCAGGAAGCCCGAGGATGATTGACAGGGAGTGGGGGTGGGCTGGTGTGCAGGAAGCAGGAGGATGATTGACAGGGAGTGGGGGTGGGCTGGTGTGCAGGAAGCAGGAGGATGATTGACAGGGAGTGGGGGTGGGCTGGTGTGCAGGAAGTCTGAGGATGAGAGATAAAGAGAGACGGGAGGGTGGATCCATGTGGAGTGAACAAGTAAGGAAACCTGTCTGGTCGGTGGCAGAGCTGAGGCACCACTGGGAGATGGAACAGGACAGAGCTCGAGGAAGTGACTTCCAGGCACACCGAGGAGCAGCTGCAAAGGCCCTGAGGTGGGAAAGACCGTGGCCCAGATAGACAAAGAACGCAGCTGAGGAGGAAGCCCAGTTCACATGGGGAAGCCTCGGCCTCGGTCACCACAAGGAAGCCAGAGCTTTTCTGACTTCAGCGGGGGTCAGTAGGGCACTTTGGGATAGTCTAAGAGCTGGGACTTTATCCTAATGGCCAAAGGGAGCCATGAACAGGAGAAGCCAAGTCCCTGCTGTGGGGAGAACGGGACAGAGGGGCCTAGGTGAAAGTGAGTAGAAGCAGCTTCTGTGGGGGCTCCTGTAGCACACCACACTCTTTCTTGGCTTAGTGTTCCTCATGCACATCCCCTGAAATCCTCCCTCAGCCCACTTCTTTGTATTAAATGTTCTTTATTGTTGAGAATTTCACACATCCATACAATGAAATATGACCATACCCACCCCATTCCTCCCTCTAGCTCACACACAGCCCCTCCCAACCTCACGTCTTCTTTTCTTTTTTCAATAATCCACTCAGTCTATATGTGCCTGGGTGTGGGGCATCCGTAGGAGCGTGGGAAGCCTCCAGCAACCCCCCCCCCCCACCCTGCAATGGTCCACTTCCAGTTGCTCCTCAGTACGTGTGAGGCCTAGAGCTCATCCCCTGCAGCTATGCTAGAACTCTGCTCAGTCAGAGCTTGTGCTGGTCAGCACAGCCGCTGTGAGTTCCCCACGGCAGCAGTCAGGGTACAGCACTCCTCCTCATCCCCAGCTCTTTCGTTCCTCCACCTCCTCTCTCTCGATGATCCTTGTTGTTCGAATCTTAGGTGGCCTTTCAACAAAAAAACCAGAGCCAAGTATCAGTGTGAAAGCTGAAAGATCAGAGAAGCAGAGCAACCAGCCACTAGCTCTTACCTCTATGAAATCCTCAGTCCAAAGAGAATGAGGTCCTGTTTCCTCACGCCTTATATGCCTTTCTCCACCCAGACATCACTTCCTGGGATTAAAGGCATGTGTGCTTCCCAAGCAAAGGCATGAGATCTCAAGTGTTAGGATTAAAGGTGTGTCACCACTGCCTGGCCTCTGTGTCTAATCTAGTGGCTGGCTCTGTCCTCTGATCCTCAGGCAAGTGTATTGGGGTACACAATAGATCACCATAGATCCTTGGTTAATAGAGATGTCCTGTTTAGGGCTGAGCACCCAATCTCTCACTCTCAGCATGCTGGGGAATAATCCTCTTGGACATGGTACAGATCTGTCATTCAAATGCATTTAATAAAATGCTGATTGGCCAGTAGCCAGGCAGGAAGTGGGGCAACCAAACTAAGGATGATGGGAAGGAGAAGGGCGGAGTCAGAGAGTTTCAGACAAATGCAGAGAAGTAAGATGAGAATGCCGTACTGAGAAATGCCATGTGGATAAACATCGATAAGAGTTATGGGTTAATTTAAGTGAAAGAGCTAGTTAGTAATAAGCCTGAGCTATTGGCCGAGCATTTCTAATTAATATGAAGCCTCTGTGTGGTAATTTGGGTAGTGGCTGCCAGGTATTTGAGAACAGGTGATTGGACAGGAAAGGTCTGTGTGTGTGTGTGTGTTCATACCACAATGTACCTGTGGAGGTCAGAGGACAACTGTGGTCAGTTCTCACTCCCCACACTGTTTGAGTCTCTTGTTTGCCAACTTGTGTGCCAGGAGAGCTGGCCAATAGGCATCCAGGGAGTCTCTTCTTCCTTCTACTGGTCTTGATAAGACATTGGGTTCACAGGTGCACCCTACTGCACCCAGCTTCGCATGGATTCCCAGAATCCAGTGCAGGTTTTTAATTTGCCCACTGAGCTGCTTCCCCAGCCCATTTCCTCATTGAATTCTTCAGTTGTGTGTGTGTGTGTGTGTGTGTGTGTGTGTGTGAAGTGGGGGTGCTTTTATTCAGTTTCTACTCATGATTCTTCCCCCTCCTCAGAACTTATGGGGCTTGCTCATGAGCAAAGCCTACCTTCCCTGTGAGCCCCATGGATATAAGTCTCATCCTGGCAAGCCCACATAAGAGGCTCCCAGCAAATCTTTATTGACCGACCGTCATTGCAACCTAAGATTCAGGCTGCTGACCTAAAAGATTTTCAAACATTTTAGTAGAGTCAGTCTTCTGAGGTAGTTTTGAAAGCAATGGTGTGTGCTGGGAATAGCACGGAGCATGTGAAATTCAATCAGCAACCCTATGAAATAGGAACATTTACCCGATTTTCATATGGGAAACTGAGGCTTTCTGAAGACATTCTGAGGTTGACTGTGTCCACCGGGGTGTCAGATGCTAGCCTCTCCAGATAGGAGTGATCATCCTCCACTGAGTGTTCATGGAGCACCAGAGGACTGTGGGTAATATCACCACCGAGAAGGAAGCTGAGGGGCAGTGAGGAGGGGCAGTGGAATGCCTAAAATGCCAGGTCCATGTGGCTGAGCTCTGAGTGGAGGTCAAAAACACATGGCGTAACCACAGGAGAATGACTCCCAAGCGCCTCACATTCACTCCCTGTGAGGCCCCCACCATGTGAAGGTGGCTCGTCCTGTGGAAGCATTTCCCAAGGAACTCATCACGGACTTCCAGGCCTCTTGAGTCCAGCCCTGCTTCCAACTCTCTATTCCAACCGCTGCATCCCATTCCTTTATTCTGGAACATTCTTTATCACAGTTTCAAGTGGTTGAAACCATCAAACTAACTCCCCAGACATCTGAAGAACAGCACAGACTTTGTTCCAGAAAAGCGTGTGTGAGTGAGCATGCACGCATATGGTTGCACACACACACCACTTTTTCCAGTCCCTCTATTCCTCTGAGTAGGCTCCATCTTTGTCAGATCACCACAGCTGGGCCTGTGGCCTGTTGACAACCCCTCGCAGAAGGAGGGGTGGGACGATCATAGGACCTGAGTGTCCAGCCTCTCCTCCCAACCTTTGTGGGCAGTTTGACACTACTCGTGTCTGGGGTCTCAGGGAGGAATGAGTTCCATATAGCCAGGGTGAGGAGTGCCCTCCATGCGGGGCACAGACCTTCCAATGCTTTAGGGTCACCCAGTGTCCGTCCTGTAACCTCCCCCTTTCCCCCTGTCGCACCCCACCCCACCCCTGTCCCCCCTGTCTAGGGTAAACTTGGGTGGAGCCGTGGTTTGCCGCTGGGAACTCAGGAGGAAGTAAAAGATATTTATCTCTCCCCTGGGGAGGAGTTTTCACACCTATCATGTCAAGGCACCCACAGAACCCGCTGAGTGTTACCCACAGTTTCAGGGGTCCCCTGAACAGCCATCAGCTCCCCAGCACTTGCTGAAGGTCTGTAGCTCGTCCTCTTTCCACACACATGAGGATTTCAGAAACTATGAAAATAAATCCCCTCCCCACTGCACACCCAGTTGCCAGCCACACCACACACGGGCTGCTCCGGATGTTTGCCTTTCTGCACAGCTTACAGCCTGAAGGGCCTTTCATCTTCCAGGGAGCAGGGTAACTCTGCCATTGGGGGAGCAGCAGACAAAGGCCAGTCCCTAGCTCTTGGCAGGCTCACTGAACCAGCTGGGGCTGACTCTCCCTTTTTTTCCAGGCTGGATTCCTGTTCTCAGTGCCCCGGGCTGCTTTAATTTACTCTCCGGACAGGTTTCCACACACACCAGCGTCCCGAGCCACCACACGGAGTCACTTCAGGGTGACTGTCACGCATCAGGAGTGTGAGAAAATAATCTCAACTCCGTAGTCCCTGTCACCCGCAGGAGATGTGTCCCCAGACCACCAGAGGATGGCTGAAGATGAGGAGATGGCCTGCTGTCTGTCTGTGTGTCTGCCTGTGTGACGATGTTTTGGTCACATTTTAAGGCATAGTCAAAGACTGTAGACAACAGTGATAAGAGATGCCAGTTAACGAGATGTGCTGTAAGAAAGAGAGGTGACTGTGGTCTCTTTCTGTATCCAAGTATCTTTCTCCACCACAGAGAGGCGCCTTCCTGTGTCGAGTGAGTAGACATGATACATACGTGTTGAGGCAAGTCGAGCATTATTAGTCACACCAAGCAACCACTCAAGACGTATTTGACAGCCGGGCGGTGGTGGTGCACACCTTTAATCCTAGCATTTAGGACGCAGAGGCAGGCAAATCTCTGGGTTCAAGGCCAGTCTGGTCTATATAGTGAGTTCCAGGACAGCCAGGGCTACACAGAGAAACGCTTTTTGTTTGTGTGGGGGTTTGTTTGTTTTTGTTTTAAGAAGAGGTCTTTGACAAACACAGCCACACCATGACTGTGAAGTGGGTGACCGAGAACTTACCACAAGTTGCTCCCAGGTAGGTAGCACAGACAGTGTAGATACACTCTGCAAAGAGGTGATTATCTTGTTTTATTCTAAGATTTATTTATTTTTACTTTATGTATTAATGGGTGTTTTGTCTGAATCTGTTCCCCATATGCATGCAGTACCGTAAGAGGCCAAAAGAGGGCAACATATCCCTTGGAACTAGAGTTACAGAGGGTTAAAAAGCCACCTTCTCAGGGCTGGCATTCGAACCTGGGTCCCCTGGAAGAGCAGCCAGTGCTCTTAACCAGTCTTTCCAGGTCCCAAAGGGATGATTCTGTTCCCATAGGATGCCATAAGATTTTATCATCCTACTTTAATTGTGTACAACATAACGTGTATGAGTTAGTTTTGAAATTTCCTGTGTAACACCCTGAGCCCACAGTTGACCACAGGTAACTGAACCCACGCAAAGAGAAAGTGTCCCAGAGTGGGACAATGCAATGCTAAACACTGGAATCAGAAAATAATTCACTTAAAAAGAAAATGAGAACATTTGCGTTCACCTCCCAGGATACTATTTTGGGTGTTCCAGCCTAGGTCCAAGGAGACAGAATCAGGACTCCATCTCAGGGGAGTGAGACATTGTCAGTCATGATGCAGACACTGGCTGAGCACTGGGGTTCAAAGACAGCCTTGGCTCTTCTAAGCCACCAAGGAGACATCTCTCTGTAAAAGATCTCACAGTGTTCAGGCAGCCCAGATTCTTTCCAAGAGTCCCTCAAAATCCAGCTGAATAGATATCCGAATTTTTATTGCCCGCCCCATAATAAGAATATGACTTATGACTGTTGGCATGCCAGGCTTCAGCAGCTTCCATAAATCTGGATCTCAGATCTACTCCATATGCATTTCAGCAGAGCCGGCCCTCGGAGGGGAGCAGGGGAAGGGGCTAGAGTGAGGGGTGAGGCTTTGGGGGTTAATCACAGTCTGAATATTAATTGTGCGTCATGCAGATTTCCTCATGAATAGATTCAGAAGTCCCAGCACGCAGACCTGACTTGGGAGTATACAATCAGAACAGCAAGTGTCCAGAATGTGGGCTCAAGAAAGCATCCTGACTGCAGTGAGCTTCGGCTGTAGGCCAAGATTCATTTCTCCTGAGAAAAATAAAATTTCAGCCACTCCAGGGGGCCTTGAAATGCAGTGGAGGCTCCCAACTCGCGATGGAGGTGAGGAGGATCAAACCACTTTGTTGTTAGAGTTCCAAAACAGGCCTACAATTCGCAGTGAATGGTTAGAGGATTTTTCTGGTCTTATACCTTCCTTCCTTCCTTCCTTCCTTCCTTCCTTCCTTCCTTCCTTCCTTTTTTTAAAAGCAACATGCCAGTCTCATTAGGGCAACCTTTCTCCAGAACAGACACCATCCTGCCCCAGCACCACCGCTGTCCTTCACAGAGGTGAGCTTGCCCTGTGGTGCCTCCTGTAACTTGACAGCTCTGGGAGAGCTCCAAGGACTCCCATTTCCCAGATGTGGAGACTGAGGCTCTCCCCCTTCTCTTCCCCTCTTTAATTTGGCTTCAGAGTCCTGATCCTTCCTCTTCAGTCTTTTAGTAGCTGGATAGAGGTGTGCCCTTCTGCATAGGTATGTGTTGCTGTTGTTGCTTTTTAAATTTGAGGAAACTGGAACTCACAGAGGCTGGATGGCTTATCACAGCTAGGCAGTGGCAGAGCCTGTAAATATGGGAATTTGGAAGTGCGCATAAGAAAGGTGGGGTCCTCTGATAACTTTCATGTTGTAAGTGGCGGAACTCCAACGTTGAATGTCTTCCCTCCCCAGCAGAGACTTCCTCTCTGAATCACCAAACACTGTGCCTGTTAGCACTGTGACACTTTTCCCAGGCAGAAGGGGACATGGTCAAAGTGACCCCAGGCAGGTGCACAGGACCTCTGAGGAATGAGTCTTCTCTTGCCTGTGCGCCAGGGACCCAGAGTCTGCGGATGTGCAGCCCCTCCCACCTGCCACATGCAGGGGCTTTCCATGCAAGTTGAGAACAGGAGTTCAAAGACACTGAGACCCAGGTCAAAGTCCTGGTCCCTCCCCTCCCCACAGGCTCCCAAGGGGTACCATGGTACCATGGTATGGTTGTCTACCTATGAGCCGGGTGAAGCTTGAAGATGTGCAAACACAGGTGAGTGATTTTGAGTGTGGTGTGTTGAGCGGGTGCAGTGTGTGAACAAGTTGGGGGTGGGGTGGGCGGAGTATGTGCCTCGGACTAGAGGAGGACCTCAGGAGTTACTCCATCACTATGCCTTTCTCCTTTGAGTCAGGGCCTCTCACTGAACCTAGATTAGTGACCAGCAAACCTCCCTCCTGTCTCCTCCCTCTGTGCCTCTGGGGCTAGAGGGGAGCTTGCAGCCCTCCCTGGCTTCTTACATGGGTGCGGAAGATTTGAACTCAGATCCTCACACTTGCGTGCCAAGCGCTGGTACCTGCTGGGTCATCGCCCAGCCCCGACATGTGTTTTTGTTTTTTTTTTTAAATCTCCAAAAGTTCCTTCCATTTCAGATAAGTCATCTTTGATTTTGCAAATATCCATGTCTACCCTGCTGCTGTATTGTTGCTGTTCCCGCCACGGTGCCTTCTGATTATTATGAACGGAGATGGCTGTCGTCCAAGTCTCCAACATTTCCCTCTAGTTAACACTTTGATGCAGTGCTTAAGGGTCTTTGCTGAGTTCAGGAGCACAGCGCGGCTCTCCTGGTGTTTGCCTAAGACCTTCCCTTTGTATCTTCCCGTGCAGACGTGTAATCACGGAAATTGACTTTCGAGGCTGGTCTGAGCTCGGAATGCACTCACCCACCCCCATCCCCATCCGCACCCCCACCCCCACCGCCACCCTGTGCCTCTGGGGACTTTCTCCTTTCCCTCTGCCTGTCCTGATGAGATACCTTTGTGATATGTCTGGCAGGTGCATTGGTGTGATCCCGTTTCTGACCTTTGGCTCTTGCTCAGCGGGTTCATGAGTGCCTATCTGTTTAGGAATGTCCATTTGGAAGGGAGATTTGCAAGGAAGGAGAAACACTACAGAATCTGCTGTGTCATGGTTACAGGAGGGCAGAGAAAGCCACCCAGCCACCAGAGGCAGCCATCCAGCGTCCAACCTTCCTAATTCAAGTTTTGGTGTCTGAACATCTGTGGCACTGGTCGGGGCTCTCCCCTGGGGCAGTCCAGTATAGACTGGGCACCGACTGCCCTTGGGGGTGCAGGCTACATGCTTAGTACTATGCCCCCTTTGCTAGACCGAATGCTTTCTGCATCTGCCTTCCCTACAACCAACTTGCAGCTGTGTGTTTCTCCCCGCATTGAGCGGTGAGATAGATACACTGTAGCATTCTCCTCCACGTTCACTGCCGTTTAAAATATGAGACACTGCATCACAGTCTGGAGGTTCAAAATTACCTCGAAGTAATCATTTCCTGGAGGGCTGGCAGCACACATTCTGTCTCACTACTATAGATTTTTGGCTGTCTCCATCAATCAGCCCCCTGGGAGATATTAGGGGGAATGAACGGGGCCTGGGGGTATCCATATGTTCATGGCTGCCAGGCCCCTGCAGAGGGAGACATGCTTGGTGGCCTGGGGCAGACTGGCTCAGGGCAGGTGAGTTCCTTCTGTGCCCAGGAGTGAGAGACCAGAGTTTGAGCCCTGGGTGGTCTATTGGGCTAACCTTGGCACTCCCATATCTTCTCTGCATGTCTGCCCCCTGCACAGAGTCCCTGAAACTGCTCCTTTTTTTCATGCATCATCTCAACAATCTTCAGTCTCCTCAGGTTTGAGTTGCTATATTAATGTATTCACCACTTCACAGCTGAGGAAAGGGAGGCTTGGAGATGCTGGGTGTCTTGTGGTGGCACAGCCGGGCTTTTTGGACCTGGCATATTCTGCTTCCAGAGGTCAAGGGCTAGCTCACAGCACACAGCTCTGGGCAGGCTCACAGGCTCCATTCCTCACTGAACATTGCAGACCGTTAGTCTGTCCTGTAGAGACAAAGGATGGAGGCTGTGGGTGGGGCAGCTGCCCGGTCAGGTTCAGTGAGTAGATGCTGGGCTAGGCTACTTTCTGCTGTGTGATAAATACTCTACAAAAGCAACCGGGGGGGGGGGGGGGGGGGAGAAAGAGCTTTTCGGCTTTTGCTTCCAGGTCAAAGTTCATCACTGAGGGAAATCAGGGCAGGAACTCAAGCAGGAGCTTGAGGTGGAGACCATGGAGGATGCTGCTTGCTGGCTTGCTCATTGGCTTACACTCAGCCAGCTTTCTCATACCATTGAGGACACTTGCCTGGGGATGGTGCTGCCCATGGCAGGCTGGGCCTTCCACAGCAGTTAACAGTCAGGACAGTCCCCCACCAACCTGGTGGAGCCAATCCCTCTGTGAAGGCTTTCCTCTCAGACGTCTCTAGGCTGTGTTAAGTTGGCAATAAAGCTAACTGGGACAGGCGGCATTCTGGGGTTTCCACCCTCTGGTTCAGGTGGCACCTGATCTTGGGAAGGCAGGTGGAGTGAGGTTGAGTTGCAGGGTGGGTACACGTTCACAGGTCAGTTCTAACAGCCTGGGGGGGGGGGGGCTTGGACAATACCCTGGGTTAGATCTGGGCTGCCATTGTCTCACTTTGGTCTGAGAGCTGCTTGTTTGTGAGTGACGCGTTGGCAGCTGGGTGTGTTCAGAACAGTAGCCCCAGTGAGCGCAGTCCAGAGCTCCTCAGCTGTCTGTGTTGAGGGGTTGCGTTTGCTGCTGCTTACCTGGGCTCCTCTTATTAGGCCAGGCCCCCTTGGGGGTAATTCTCCTGTTCATTAACTTAAAGCCTGCTGATGAGGGACCTTGATGACGTCTACAAATGCCAAGCAAAGAGGCTGCAGGAGCCTGACAGCCATCAAATGCACGGGTGTCATCCGCGGTGACAGGATCGCACCACAGAGAAAAGGAAAGACGGCTTGAAGACTTCTCAGGGAGTCAGTTTACAAAGTGCGTCTTTCTGAGGGTCTGAGGGTGTGGCTCAGAGGGAGACAATACACTTTACATATCCAAGACCCTGAGTTCAATCCCCACGTTCTCCCCAAACAAATAACTTAGGCTCTAGGTTCTAAACCCAAAGAGTTGATTTGCTAAGCATGATGGGCCCACAAAATGCACATTATTTTCTGCAGCTCCTTAGTGACACCACTGATCTGGGATTGAGTCCCAGCTTTGCGGGGCACTGACTAGAAACCCTCTCAGTGTGGCTGTTTGTCTGTTATACTCAGCGTCCTGGCTGGTTCTATGTCAACTTCACACAAGCTAGAGTCATCAGAGAGGATGGAGCCTTAACTGAGGAAATGCCTCCATGAGATCCAGCTGTGGGGCATTTTCTTAATTAGTGATTGATGGTTAAGGGCCCAGCCCATGGTGGGCGGGGCCGTCCCTGGGCTGGTGGTCCTGGGTTCTATAAGAAAGCAGGCTGAGCATAAGGAGCAAGCCAGGAAGCAGCACCCCTCCACAGTCTCTGCATCAGCTCCTGCCTCCAGGTTCCTGCCCTGTTTGAGTTCCTGTCCTGATTTCCCTCGGTGACGGACTACAATGTGGAAGTATAAGCTGAATAAACCCTTTCCTACCCAGCTTGCTTTGGTGTCTCATGACAGCGATGATAACCCTGACTAAGACACTTACTTTAAAGTGAGGCGGGCACACTCCAGCTCACAGGGCTGTAGAAAGAGGATTCAGTGCAGTGAGGTAGACAGTTCAATCCTGGTCACTCACTGAGATCACTGGGGCAATACCCTGGCCACTCTCCACTCAGGGAATTAGGATATCTGATGAAATCTGATGAAGTATATTCTGAAAACTCCCCTACATGGCCCAGAGCCCGTTGATGTATTGGTCAGCTTCTGCCACCGAATGCTGTGAAACAAACAGCCCCTCCCCAGTTTTAGTGGTTTAGAGCACATTCTTCCTCACCCCTGTGTCTGCAGGGAGCTGGGGGTACTTGCCAGCTGGGGCTTAAGTTTCAAGCAGAACTTGCTTGTGCATCTCTTTTGGGGACCGGGGGCTTTGGGGACACACCTTTAGCATGGAGATGGCATGGATGCAAGGGACTACAAATACCCTGTGAGGCTCAGCTGGAACTGTCTCCCAACCACTTCCTCCCACAGACACTGTCCAAGGCCAGTCACATGATGAAGTTCATCAAGGAAGCTAGGAGTTTAGGCCCCTCCCACAGCAAGCGCTATCAGGTCACTTGGTCCAGAGCTGGGGCATAGGATGCTGCTGAAAACAGGAAAACTGGGGACTCAGGACCTAATCTCTGATGCTGTTAAGCAGGGATGCTGATGCTGGGGGTGTGTGGGTGGGGGCTTGTCAATAGCTCTGGCAAGACACTACGCTGTGGAACACAGAATCCCAACAGCAGTGACGTGGTTACTCCTTCCAGGAAGGTTGCAGGATGCCACCCCCTCGTCCTGGTGCATCAGCCTCCAGGGAGAGGGGAGCTGGCCATAATGCACTGGAGTGCTTTGAGTTCCCAGGAAGAAAGATTTCCCAGCTGGAGACCCGAGAACTATTTAGCTGCCTAAATACCCATTTGCCTACCCGAACCCTCAAGGAGCCTTCTTCCACCTCAAGGTTCTCTCTTCAGACTCTCTGCAGGATGGTGGGGAGGGAGACTTCATTAATGCAAACTGTGTGGGTAGCTTTAAGGGGAAATCCACCTCTCCCTTTTATGCAGTGTGGCTCTCTGCTTAATGAGCACTCTGCGAGTCCATTTTCCTTAAGGGTTTAATGAAAGTATAATTTTAAAAATTAAGACAGCAAGTGTCAAGAGAAGCCATTTCTCCAGGAACAAGCCATGGAAACATTCTCCACACTCCAAGAGGGGTGGGGAGCAGAAGCCCTTCAGGAGCGCTGAAGAATTTTTTTAAGGTTCCATCAAACTCCCGCCCTCATTGCTACGGCCTAGGGATTCTTGCCCAGAAGATGGGATTGGATTTATGGGTAGAGTAATGGGGTGGTTACTCACTGGCAGTTTAATTAATGCTGCTATAGGAGCCTGCTTCCTCTTGGACTTGAACTACGGAGCACAGGAGGGAGAGAGAATGTCGTTCTTAAAGCTATCTGGCATCCCTGGTAGGGGGAAGAGGATGAGCTCTTGGGGGAGGTCGCTCCTTGGAGGGCAATTGGTGTAACCAAGGTGTGTGCACTGTGTGTGCTCTCATGTGCCACTGTGTGCGTGTATGCCTGTGTGTATGTGTGTATGCATATGTGCACTGTGTGTGCTCCTGTATATGTGTGCTCCAGTGTGTGTGTGTGTGTGTGTGTGTGTGTGTGTGTGTGTGTGTGTGTTGCAGGGAGGGGAGTTTTGGAGCGATGGTTCAGTGGGTAAGACTTCTGACTGCTCTTTTAGAGGGCCTAGGTTCAGTTCCCAGCACACAACAGTGGCTCACGATTTTCTGTAATTTCAGGCCAGATGTTAATGTGTGCTCTTATTTAATGAGACAAGGTCCCTCACTGAGCCCAGAGCTTGCTCATTCCACTAGTCTACCTGGCCAACTCTTCCTAGGGGGTCTCCATCTCTGGTTCCCGAGTGCTGGGGTTACAGGCAGACCACCATGCCCGCCCAGACTTTTGGGTGCTGGGGGATCAGATTCCAGTCCTCACAGGTGCCTGGTGAGGGCTTCACCCTCAGAACCACATCCCCATCCCTGTGTTATGGGTCTCCTAACTCTCGTTCAGCTGCTGTGCTCTCTAGCCAGACTCTTGCCCTGGAGGAGAGAGGATGTTGGTGCCCGTGTTTTCCTTACCCCCTACACACACACACACACACACACACACACACACACACACACACACACACACCTTCCTCTACATCTTCCCGCCTCCCTAGCTCCAGATGCTGCTCCCCGCCCCCACCCCGCCTCCTCTCCTTGGCAGCCAAGGGCACCGCTCACATCTCTGAGTGTGTTTCTGTCACTGTCTCTGGGAGGCTGGAGTTTTTGCCTTGTCCCTGTTTTTCAGACGAGGAAATCAAAGTTCTGACTCACCTGAGTATCAACCTGCACTATGCTCCTTCTGAAATACACATCCCTGTCCTTCCTAGCTGGTGGGCTGTCCGGTGCTTAGCAGTCTGTGTTTCATCCTCTCAGTGGGACCAGGGAGATGGGGTGTTGCTGTCGCCAGGTTCCAGAGAAGGCACCTAAGGCTCTGAGAGGTGAGGTGGATTTTCCAAGGAGTCACACCAGGCCCACTAGCAGCTTGCCCTTTGTCTGTCCCCAGGGCTGATAGAACTGACTGTGAGGTTTTCTACACTATGTCCCATAATAATCAAGAGTGGGCTAATTCCTGATCCCTGTCAGTGCTTCTGCCAATTCTCTCTAGGTAGGTTGGAATCTGTTTTTCTTTGAAGCTGGCATCTGAAATCAGGAAAGAGGAAGAGAACAGGAAGTGGGGGGCCTGCCCCCAGTAACATACTTGCTCTATCCAGGCTCCACCCCCTAACGGTTCTGCAGCCTTCTCAAACAGTGCCACCAGCTGTTCAAACCCATGAGCCTATGGGGACACTCACAGCACAGCACAGCACAGCACAGGGCATTCCCAGGCTGCATCTCATTCTCCTGTCTCCATGGCCCGCTGGGCTGTTAGGAGGACACTGGGAACATCTAGAGATGGGGGATTGGCAAGGTCAGCTGCTGTGACGTCTCTGCTTTCACAACTGTCCCTCTGGACACAGTCCGAGGGGAGACGGATTCCTTCCTTTCTGACCAAGAAAACACTGACGGTTTCTCTCCCTACTCAACTCAAAATGTGTTGAAGCAGTCTGGTTTCCTTCACCCTGCTTACAAAGACTTTTAGACTGATGGGTGACGATGTCCAGAGAATGGAGAGAATAATTCCAAAACTCCATGTTCCTGCTGTTGAAAATGTCAGCGGTGGCTGTAATATTGTTAAGCTGCTTTCCGCCTTGACCAAAGAAAATGAATGGGCATTTTAAAATCAAAATGTCTTCATATTTTTGAGAATTTCACACGTGAGTACTGTGTTTACATCCTCTCCACCTTTCTTTCTTGCCTTCTGACTCTGTGTTTACTTCACTACCTCTCAAATCCATGACTTCTTCTTAAACAAATATATATGTGTATATATAATACACATGTCATAAACATATATCCTGCTGAGTCCATTTACTGTTGCTTGTATGTACATGTTTAATGCTGGACACTTGGGACAGGATAGCCTACCAGGGACCTTGTCCCCGGAGAAGACTGATTATCCATTTCTCAGAAGCCATTAGTTACCTGTAGCTCTTCATCCAGGGGTGTGACTTTGTGAAATGTTCCACATCCACATGGGCAAGCCAGCTGATGTCACTGTCTTATTTAGATTTTCACAGGTGCAGTCTCCTGTCCTCTGTAGGAGACATTGCCTTATTATAGTCCCTCTGTTTTTCCATGATGCTCCCTAGCCTTGGGTGTAGCTCTGTGAACTGGGGGTGGGCACCATCTAGGTGTTCCATCCAGAGGTGGTGTTCGGCTACACTCACCTGTGTGTGTGTGTGTGTGTGTGTGTGTGACAGAGAGAGAGAGAGAGAGAGAGAGAGAGAGAGAGAGAGAGAGAAGAGAGAGAGAGAATGAGTGGGGGGCCCGCCTGGATGCATGTGTACAGGTCATGGAGGTCAAAGGACAACCTGCAGGAGTCAGTTCTCTCTTCCCACTGTGGGTCCCAAGTGATGAGGCTCAGCAGCAAGGGCCTTTGTCCACTAAGCCATTTTGCTGGCCTGAAAACTAAAATTTTTAAAAGATAAGATAAATACAAAGATAGATGCTAATATTTTTCCCTTAGTGTGGACTTTTGTAGCATTATTGAGCAGTAATTTGCATGCCAGGCACCTCTTTAAAGTAATGTAGATAATTTTTAATGCACTCCCAGGCTTGTAACCCATGCACACAATTTTTGAACATTTTCATCACCCGGAGAGGAAGTCTGTACTATGATAATTCCTACTTTTCCCTGGGGCTCTGGGAAACCAGTGACTTCCTCTCTGCCTAGACAGACTTCCTGTTCCCGACTTCTTCTTGATGCCTGTTAGCATAGGCCCCTCTGCTGGTTTCTTTCACTCAGCACAGGGCTCCCCAGGGGGACTGTACACCAGCACCTGTCAGAACTGAAGGCTTCCCTGGGATCAGTGTGTCTGTTGGTCACTTGATGGACATTTGGGTTCTGTTGGACATCTGTGCTCATGTTTTGGTGTGAACATGTTTTATTTATTTACTTGTTTGTTTGAGGTCACAAGAGAACCTCTTGTTTCATGTTTCGGGGAACTGGAAAATTATGTTTCCAACTGGTAAGCCCATTTTGCGTTTCTTCCAACACTGTAGGAGGGCCCCAGTATACCAGTGTCCCTCCGATGCCCACCCTTATCTGCCTTTTAAGATATGGTGTTCTGGCGTGTGAGATGGTACCGTGGCTTTGATCTTTTCTTCCCTGGTGATGATGGGCAGTGAGCATCTCCCCACGAGCTTGCTGGCCATTTGTGTGTCGTTTTTAGAGAAGCATCTATCCAGGTTCATTGCTCACTTGTTTTAATTAACAATTGCTTCCATTATTAATTTGTAGAAATCTGGGTGGTTTTTTTGTTTTTTGTTTTGTTTTGTTTTGTTTTGTTTGTTTTTCGAGACAGGGTTTCTCTGTGTAGCTTTGCGCCTTTCCTAGAACTCACTTTGTAGCCCAGGCTGGCCTCAAACTCACAGAGATCCACCTGGCTCTGCCTCCCGAGTGCTGGGATTACAGGTGTGCGCCACCACCGCCCAGCGATTTGTAGGAACTCTTTGCATATTCCAGATGTAAGTCCATCTTCAGGGCTCTTAATGTTTTCCTTCTGTTCTGTGGTTTTGTCTTCTCACTATCTTGGTGACATCCTTTCAAGGGGAAAAAAAGATTTTTCATTTGATGAAGAGCCAATTTCCTTTTTCTTCACTCGCTTCTCCTGTGGGCTTCATATTGAAGTCATTAAGTCCAAGGCCACAGAGATCTTTGCTCCCTCTAAGAATGTTATGTCAGCCCTCTCTGCCTTAACCTTGGTGCATGGCGGCAGGAAGGAGTCCACTTCTTTCTTGTGAATGTCTGGCTTCTATCACACCCTTTGCTTTTGTTAGGAGGGTTGCTGGTTTCTTCGCTGGCTGCTCTCGGCACTCCATAGGAAGAGATTTCATTTGGAAGTGTGTGTGTGTGTGTGTGTGTGTGTGTGTGTGTTTGGGGTGGGTGTGCATGTGTACAGAGGAGGCTGGAAGGGGCTAACATGGAGCCCCTGGAGCTGGAGTTCCAGGCAGTTGTGAGCTGCTCATTATGGATGCTGGGAACTGAACTCGGGTCCTGTGTAGGAGCGGTGTATGCTGAACTGCCTCTCAAGTCTTCCCACCACAGCTGTCAAACATGCCTGGGAACTGGGCACAGTATCCGGCAGAGACTCTGCCGCTGTCGTGAGACTCCCATTCAAGCTCACAGTCCACACCAGAGTCATCCTGGGGATGTCAAAATGACAGGAACTTCAAACAACTGGTCGTAGCGTGGAGCCTGCTGTCGGGAACCTCGCAATGAACCAGTGCCTACCGGCATGCGACCACTCTCTCCTCTTCCTTCAGCCCAGGCCCAGGGCAGGAAATGGTGCTCCCTGCCTTCCAAGTGAGGCTTTCCACTTCCATGACCAGAGCTGAGGAAATCCCTCACAGGCCTGATCTACACAGTTCTGCATGAAGATTCCCTTCTCGGGTGTTACAGACTGTGTTTAAGATAGTAATTAAAGGGGTGGGGATTTAGCTCAGTGGTAGAGCACTTGCCTAGCAAGCGCAAGGCCCGGGGTTCGATCCTCAGCTCAAAAAAAGATAGTAATTAAAACTAATCACACCTCTCATATCCCAGCATGTAGGCAGCTGAGGCAGGAGCATCACAAGTTGGAGGCTAGCTTGGCCCACATCATGAAACTACCTCAAAAAAAAAAATCGGCCCCCCATTCTCAAATATACGACATACTGCTATTAACTACAGTCACCGCCAAACCCCGGGCTCAGAGACACAAAGGAACTGCTTCTGACTGCACAGCTCTAAGAGGCAGAGCTGAGCCTTGAACCCACTTCTCTCTGACTCTAGGGATGTGTTTAACTGCAACCTTGGCTGGTTTTCTACAGAAAGGGGTAGCTTAGACCACCTGCAGGGAATCCGTGGGGCAGATTCTGAACCCGGTGAAGTTTTGGCCATGGCCCTTGCCGAACAAAGCCTTTCCCGTGGCGTCCCTGTGGGAGTAACTGAGTGGCACAGAGGAGAAAGATTTCCCCAACCCGGGCTGCAGCCTGAATCGGGAGAGACGCGTGGGAGACTCCAGTTTCTGGTCTTGCACAGGGAGAGCCAAGGAGATGCAGGCAGTAGCTATTCATCTCACGGCCAGATAGCAGCGAGCCGTTGGCAGGGAGATGGAGGAGCTCTTAGTGCAGTGGGAGCCCATTCCTTCCGGGGTGGTCAGCGGCAGTGGAGAGGACGAGATGAGAAAATACTGCGATGGTGTCTCTGACTGCACAGGTTACTCAGGAGATATTAAAGTGCACTGTTCATGATCGTAAGCACTTTAGTGTTTATGAGAGCGTCCAAGGGCATCTTGATGGATGGAGCCCAGTAACATTGGCAGGGCTTGTGCTGTGCGTGCGTGCGTGTGTGTGTGTGTGTGTGTGTGTGTGTGTGTGTGTGTGTGTGCACTGCATGTAAACATGCCTCTGTGTGTGCATATTTTGGGTGTGTGTATGTGTACATTTTATGTGTGACTGTGTATATATGTACTGTGTGTATGTGTGTGTGTGTGTTGTGTGCATATGCATGCATGTGTGCTATGTGTGTGCTGTGTGCACAACTGTGCTATGGGTGTGCATGTATACTACATGTGTGTGCTATTGTGTGTCCTGTGTTTGTATGTGTGTGTGCCACATGAGTGTGCTATATGTTATGTGGGAGGATGTGTGTGCTGCATATATGAGTTGTGTATGCATGTGCTGTGTACCGTATGTGTGCATGTGCTGCAGATGTGCCACATGTGTGCTTTGTAGGTATGTGTTACATGTGTACATGGGCTATGTGTGTACTGAATGTGCATGTTTATTGTTTGCGCTGTAGCCTCCTGTGCCAATCATGTCTTTGAGTCAGTGGATCTCAGCAGTGACAAGGCTGGGTCTGCAGGGCACAGTCTGCCCCCTGCTTCTGGGATATGACAATGTCCTTGGTGTCCCTCTCTATGGTTGGGGATCTGGAAAGCTGAGAGCTGTGGTTCTGGGGGGAAAAGCCAGGGAGAGATGAGATGATGTGGCTCCAAGTCGTCAAGTGTTGGGAACTGTGTTTCTAGGTGGAGCCTAAGGAACAGGACACGGGCATCCTTGGACCTCTGCACCTGTGCTCTGGACTTCTGTTCAGATCTGCATGATTCTGCGTTTGTCCCTTCCAAAACTCATGTTGAAGCCCGATCTCCAAAGTCACGGTGTTGAGAGGGGGCAGAACAGACAGAAAGTGTCAGTTCTCATGGGCTGGGTCAGGTCTTATAGCAGTGAGTGCTCCTGGGCTCTGCAGGGCTGGCACTGACTGCTGGTGCAGGATGTCCCACAGGAGTCGGTCTGGTCTCTCCCACGTTCACCCTTCTGCTTCCTGCCAAGACTCTAAAACGCAGCTGCCCTGGGTGGCCTTAATATTCACAACCATGAACCTCTGTAACGTAATCAGTCTCAGGGACTCGGCTACAGCTTGGTTTTTCCTTTCCTGTTTGCTGACTATCATGTGAGGCCCACAGAGCTGTTTCCTCAGACACAGCTTCTGGAAACAGCCTCTTCAGAATGAAACTAAGCAAAGCTGCCAAGCACTGTGACTGAGGCATGCTGTCATTTGCATACACAGTGATTAGCTCAGTTATTTTGCATGAAGGACACATCGATTTAGTTATATAATTGATCAAATTAGTGAGCTGATTTGAGTTTTTTTTGTTGTTGTTGGTTTTTTTTTTTTTTTTTTAAGATTCTTTTCTCTTACCCAAATCCATTTATGGTTTAATCTGGGTTCATTTATAAAAGGGTGAATTCATGTCCAGTCTGAGAGCCAGTTCATAAGCTTGTAAACAACAAACACCAGCCTGAGTGTCAACGATGCCAAGAGTGTGTGGGCATCCTGACACTTCCATTTTCTGGACGTGTGGCTTTGGGAAAGCCACTGATGGGAACAATGACATGGGCTCAGTGGGTTGGACTACAGAAGCTCAGTGAAACAACATAAATAAAAAGCATCACTGTGGCTGTACATGCTCAGTCCTCAGTAAGTGCTGGTTGACCTTGTCATGTGTCATCACCAGTGACACCCTCACGAGGGAGGGACTGAGTGTATCAGGTGCACTGGGAATCTTCCAGCCTCAGGGATGCCCGGGGGAAGTCGGATTCTGGCAGCAACAGGAAATCATCCACTGCATCCATGGAGGTGAAGGCCGGGCTGGTTGAGCTCAGCACTGGCCAGTGATGTGGTGGTGCCTGAGCACACAGTATTGATTGGGATTCATTTTGGTTGGATCACAGATAATCGCACCATCTCTAGTGGATGGGTCACGGCTTTGCTAAACAAACGGAGCTGCAGCCCTCCGGGCACTGTCACAAATAGGGGTTTCAAACTGAGCGACATGAGACTGTAGCCTCCCTGTGAGGATGTGACCCACGGCCACCCCTGCTGTCCTCCTTCAGGACCCAAATGGCGACTGGAGCATTGGATGTCAGGTCTGGGTGTCTGAGGCTGGCTGCACAGTGCTGATATGCTCCCCCCTCCTCATTTCATCTTGAAAAGTAGCGAGCCCTTTGCCTGGTGAGCCTCATCTCTCCTATGAGATGCAGCGACCACCAAGTCTGGAACCTAGCCCAGCTGTCTTGAAAGCACTGTGAAGACTGAGATTTAAATACTTGGACTAATTATCATTGATATTTACTAGTCTATTAGTTATAAGGTATATTAAGTAATAATAATAATAACTTGAGGCAACTTACATCATCTTATCCCTCAGTTTTCTCTTCTGTTAAATGGGGGGAAAGACCCACACTCACAGAGTAGGGAGTGTTAAATAGGCAACATCAGACTCCATTGTCAGCCTGACTGGACTTGGAATCATGTCACTCAGAAGCATATCTGTGCAAGTATTTCTAGACTAATGGCAATGCCTTCTCAGAGCCCAAAGGATGATATAAAAATACCAGTGAGATCCCCCAGGGGGTGGCAAAAATTTTTCAGACCCCCCCCCCCACTCCCAACCATCCCATGTCAGGAAGCAAATCCTCTGTCAGTGTTAGTGGCATGTCTAACGTCTGCCTCCCCCAGGAGTCTGCCTAGGGGTATCTTGCAGGGTGTGTTTTGAGAGACCGGGGAGAACCTAGCTCATTCTCTGCTCTAGTGTAATGCTGTGTGGTCGGAACAGAGGATGTGTGCTAGAGAGCTGAGAGGTTCAGCCTGGACCAATATGTCTGACTTAGTTTAGACGTTATCCTGTGGGCAGCTGGGAGCCGAGGAAGGCTTTGGAGTGCTACAATGCAGTGAGCTATGAACACACCCATGCTGGGTTCTTATCAGCGACTGGGATGATGATGGGAACACAGTTTCCCCTGTGCACCCAGGGCTCTGCCCCATGCTTCACTTGAGCACAGCACTTAGCCCTGAACTTAGACTATTGAGTAGCTGGCTGTGCCTTGGAAGCATTAAAGGGCGTGATGGCCAGGGCCTCTTAAGATTTGGTACAGGCCTCAATTAAGAGACAATGGGGGAAAACAGGCTTGACGAGGCTCCAAACATCACAACACACATCCATCAATTGTACTGGCCAGCCAAATCCCTCCTCAGCTTAGCAGATCACTCAGGTAAATCCATTTAATCCCTTGTGCCCGAGTAGCCAATGCAGAGATGACTTGTATGGAAAAAGCATTATTAGCTTTCAAGGATGGTGTAACCCTTTTGTAGCTGGGTCACAATGTCTCCAACACATAGAGGAAATATCTGTGGCAGGGCTTTCCCACTGAGCAATGCAGAAAGGGCTATAATGACCATTTTCTTCTAGCTAGTAGCTGGGCTCTCCTACCCTTGGACTTCAGGGTTCCTTCAGTGACAGCATCCTCTGAGAATGTTATGAGAACTCTGGTTGGTCATCAGCTATGCTCAGCCTCCTCCACGATTCCACTTCATGTCAACCCCTCCTTTCTTGTGAGTAGTCAGAAAGCAGTATCATGCTAGTGGTCCTCTCTGCCAAGTCCCCCTGTGTCGTTACTGTGACAAAATACCAGAGGCGGGCCGCTTATGAAGCAAAGATGTTGATTTCACTCAGTCTTGAAGGCTCAAAGGCATTGTGGTAGATGTATAGTGGTGAATGTGCATGCAGGGGGCACGTGTGATGACATCTCAAGACAGGAAGCCTGGGAAACCAAAGTCTCCAAGTCCTTTTCTTAGGACCTTTCACTCAGTCACATCTCTTCATATTGCCTTATAGGAGATCAAGTTCCAAACACACGAGCCCTTGGGACAAACCCAAGCCCTGTCCAAGCCACGGTAGCTGTCAATCACCAAGCCTGCTTGCACACATTCCCTAGGAGCCCTCCTGCTCCTTCTCTTCACTCCAGCACCATGACCACCATCTAGGTGACACTTCTGTTAACAAGGACAGGAATAGCTTCCCAGGGGCCTTTTTTCTGCCCCAGGGTTGCCTCTTCAGCCTGGTTCTCACCTGCAGCCGGACAGGTATTTCCAGGGTTCCAGTGTGATTTCTACCCCCTCGGTTCAGCTCTGAGTTCAAGGCTTATCTTAAGCTGGACATCCTCAGTTGCCTGTCCTGGAAATGCCCTTTCCCCTGTGCTCCAGCCAGACCCTCAGAGAATCAGGCTGTCCTCAGCCTCAGGGCCCCCAGCATGCACCCCTGTTTCTCCTCCTTCTGCTCATGTGCATGCCTCTGTGGCTAGTAAGTGAGGGTCATGTTTCCTAGGGAGGCTTCTCCAGGCTGTAGACCTGAGAGATTGATGAACTTGCAAATGATGAGGCTTCCGGGGGTATTTATTGACATATAAATCAAAATCCAATTTCTGCAAAGGGAAATCCCGGCACGGTTATGAAGTAGTCTCTCACGGCTTCTTCGTGATACAAAATGATTTTGTCTCCCACACAAGAAGGCCGGCTTTTTAACTCTGTCTGGCATTTTCTTAGGGTAGATCCGGCCCTCTGTTCATTCTGAGCACTTCCCATGGGCATATATTCAGGGGATGATATTGCCTGACTCTGCTAAGGGGTTGAGGGGAGATCTGGAATATGCAGGGTGCTCACTGTGTGTTACACAGTGACCTCATGGAAGAACAGCAGCTTGAGGGCAGTAAGTGCGTGTGTGTGTGTGTGTGTGTGTGTGTGTGTGTGTGTGTGTGTGTAGACCAGAGGTTGACTGGGCATCTTCCTCAATTGTTCACAACCTTAATTTTCTGAGAAAGGGTCTCTCACCAAGTCTGGAGCTTGCAATTTGGCTGGACTGGTGTCTCTGCCTGACCCTAAGCCCCGGGGTTAGAGATGTGCACTGCCTTGTCCAGCTTGTTTGTGGGTGCTGGAGGTTCAAGCATAGGTCTTTAGGTTTGTGCAGCAACCATATGACTGGCTGGGCCATCTCCCAGCCTGTTGACCTTGGTCTCAGCAGCGTGGCAGTTTTCTGTCTCCCCACCTACTCCCTGGGAGGAAGGTTGTCTTTTCTGGCACAGCAAATGGCCACACCTGGCCTCTTAGAACCTGCTCAGTTGTTATCTTAGCCCTTCTATGGCTTGAAGTGTGGAGGCCCAAGGGTGACATCTGTGTTGGCTGTGCCTGTCTCATTTGGAACGTGATGGGGACAGGATCTCTTTCAAGTTCATCTCCGTTCCTACTAGAGTACACAAGGAAGGAGCTCTGTTTCTTGCTTCCTATTGGCCAAAGACCCTCAGTTCCTTGTCCCAGGGATGGTCCACCATAGCTGCTGAGTTCTCCAAAGTCCAGGAGAGGGGCTTTAAGCGAGGCAGACATTTCTACCATACTTGACATTGGACAGAAGTCTCCCCATTCATTCATACCTTTTAGCATATTTATTAGTTTGACAAAGGTGCTCCCAACCCCTAAGAGGGAGAGGTGCCATAGAGCACATGAGTGCAAGGAGGTGGAGATCAGGACCACCTTAGGGCCTGCCAGTGTCAGAGAGGTAAAGATGTTGAGGTCACAGAGCTGCTTGGTTGTACAGTTGGGTTTGACTCTCAATGTTGTTTCCTGTTGGCTGAGTCCACGTCCTGTGACACCCAGAACCTACCACTAAATGGCCATAGTCCGGATTGTTGGCACCCAATCACTAAGACAGGGAAGAGAAGGGGAGCCATTCTCCAGAAACCCAGAGGTTGTGACCCCAAGTGAGGAGGGGACCCTGGTCTCTGTAGAATGCTCTCACTGGGGACAGGCCTTCACTGGCGGCATTCTCTAATGGAGTCTCCAGCAGCCTCTGGGGAAATGTCACATGGACCCTGGGTCATTCTCCTTGAGGTCACCCTTCACAGGGCAGGGGCCCCCCATCTGGCTCATGTCATTCTGGCCGCTCTGTTTCTCACTAGCACTCAGCCACCAACCAGACGCTCGGGACTCCTCCAGATGTTGGATTCTGAGCAAAGAGAATTAACTCCTACACGGCTGTCATGTGCCGTTGTGTGGGCCGCACACCGCCTAATGGATGCCTAGCTTTGTTTAACATTGTTCTGTTCGAGAACACCATCCCAAACCCCAATTTTCATCCCACACATCAGCCTAGGGGGTGCTGTTCGGAGCCATCAACAAGTCCGTGTCACACACACACACACACACACACACACACACACACACACTCACACATGCACACACACACACACACACACACACACACACACTCACACATGCACACACACACACACACACACACACACACACACACAGAGGCCCTCCCAGGCTTGCAGCACCATGGTGACTGTTTTCAAGAGGCGGTTGTGTTTCTATTGCACCAGGGCACCGACACCCCCACCCAAGCCAACACAGAAAGCAAGAGGCTCACAGTTACCCACAGCTATCCAAGCGCAGCGGGAGCTCCGCTTCCCACACGCTGCCTGTAAACCCCCGAGTCCATATGCAGAGCCATTTAGCTTTAGAGCCAGCCACTCCAACTGTCATGTGCCTTTAAATAAACCTGCAAACCGACAGCCAGGATTGGACTTGACGCTGATTTTCAAACATAAAGGCTGTGCTGGGGGATGACAGTTGAAGAGGGGCAATAAAAATATGCAGTCAGCGTCAGCTGCGGCCCAATTAAACCTAACCGACTGCAGGTGTTTATAGGGTGTGTGTGTGTGTGTGTGTGTGTGTGTGTGTGTGTGTGTGTGTGTGTAGTTTCTCCAAATTATCCAGTGTGTTAAACAACAGAAGTGCTCAGGGTAATGTCCCTATACAGCTCACTCTGGAGCAAAGTCTCCAACAAAAGGGTAGATTTTGGGTCCCACCCCACACTGCCTAGATCCAAGTGTTTGTATGGAGTTCTCGGAGTGTCTTTACCAGGCCATGACAGCCCCCTGTTGTGTGAGACAAACCGTTTTAAAGGATCCCTAAGCTCTGTTGCCTCTGACTCTCAACTGACAGGAATAATTTAGCCACACCATCCAAGGTTTCTAACCCGTGAGAAACTTCTGAGGCCACACCCAGCAGAGTGAATCTCCTCATCCCCATGGTCTGTAGACACAGGAAGAATGTCACTTCACTCCATTTCCTGACAATGGCTTCACTACAAACACTTAAATATAAAATCTATCAAAACCGGAGGTGGGGGGAGATTTTAAGCCATGCACACCTGGGCTCCAGATTTAGCAGTAGGTGAATCAACCCAAGTGTACTTGAGTCATCACCAAAGAAAACCTAATAATGGTCAACCTGTAGTCACAGCTACCCATGGGAAGAAGTCTCAAGGGTTGGGTTCCAAGAGTCACACAGGGCTCCACTCTGGGAAGTCTCTGTGAGTCCCTTTATACTCATCATCGCCACCACATGGTCAAGAACTGGCTGCTACAGTATCAAGGCTCCTCTCCCTCCCCACACCATCACTGCTTTCAAAAGATAGGAAGTTCCAGGAAGCAAGGGTGAGTGAGGTCAGTAGCTATACTGAGACTCTCCCTGTGCTAGGAAGGGAAAGATAATCTAGGGACCATCTTGCAGTCTTCATTACATGTCTCAGTAGTAGAGGTCTGTCACATGATCCTCTAGCTGCAAGGGAGTCTGGGAACATGAAGATCTGTTAGAGAGAGACCAAATTGATGTATGTCTTGGAACATACCAAACATATTTGGGTTTCTCCAGTAACACCAAAAAGGAATGTGTCCACACTGATGGAGTAGACCAGGTGAAACTCCAGGTGGTTCTGATAAAGGGCTTAAGAAAATGGAGACACTGGCTTAGATATCAAGGTCCAGTCAGAATGCCATCCCTTCCATAAAGCTTCTACTAGGTTTCCCACAGGAGGATTCTTTCTCTTTGCCATTTATCCACCAAAGCTCACCATCCTGGCTCCCTATTAGAGTCACTTTTTAAAGGACACCAAACATGGCTGGAGAGGTGGGGCAACATTTAAGAGCACTGGCTGCTCTGGCAGTGAACCCAGGTTCAATTCCCAACACCTACATGGCAGCTCACAACTGTATGTAACTCCAGTTCTGAGGTATCCAATACTCTCTTCTGAGCTCCAAAAGTACCAGGCATGCATATGGTATACAGAAGTGTGTGTTGGCAAAACACCCGTATACTTTATTATTATTTTTTTAATTTATAAAGTTGTAAAAAGGCTAGGAATCTTCAGGGTTGGGATTGTTTATTCTTAGAAATATCCTCAAGCAATTTATGTTGATAGCTAGGATTGAAGCCACTTTTCTAAACTGTCTTATCTCTCCATTTAAAAGAAAAGCCACGTTAGCTAGAAAGATGGCTCAGTGGTTAGAGGAGCTGTTTTTCCAAAGAGCCTGTTAAGTTCCTAGCACCGATGTTGGGCATCTGACAACCACCTCAGTAAGGGGGAAGTTGAGAAAGAGGAAGGCGGAGGAATGGAAGGAGAGGTGTGTTAATAATGTTTTGTTCTGATGACAAGACATCTAAGGCAACATAAAGATGGAAGAACTTGTTTCTGCTCACAGTCTTAGCGGCCTCAGTCCACAGTCACTTCAAAGAGTAGCTCTTGGGCCTGTGGTGAGTTAGAAACATTGTGTTGAAACTGCTTACCTTGTGGCAGCCAGGGAGCAGAGAGGAAGAGGATGGAGTGAGCCTGCCCTTCAGAGACACCTCCTGGGGATCTGCTTCCCCCAGCTCAGCCCCATGTTCCACAGGGCCCACTGGCTTTCAACAATCCCGCCATTAGGAATCCACCTGTAGCGTAATCCACTGAGTAAGTCGGTGCCTTCATGGTCCAATCTCTTCCACCTCTGTATCTGATGCTGGAGACCACAGCTTTCACAGGGAGCCTTTGCTGGGAGGTGCAGGGTAGCAAATCATAATGGAAAGGGAGAGGAGGGAGAGGAGGAGACTCATTCTAGACATTGGGATAAACGCAGGCTCACAGTGGTGTGAGCTACAGGATAGCAAGTGTTCCTTCAGTAGGAATCCGTGGCAGCTGCAGGGCAGGAGGCAGCTTCCAGGCAGGGGTGGGGGGGTGGGAGGGAGCTAAACGAGTGGGTGGATGACTAGGAGAAGTTTCTGGGGGGCTCACAAAGTGTCTTGTTTACAGAGGAGCTTGTTAACCCCAGGGAAATCTGCAGACAGAGCCAATCTTCTATGTAGAGACAATGAAGGGAAGATTATGCTAATTCGGTGCAGATGGACGTTTTGGCTTAGTCTGCAATGGGGGAGAAGCAGAAACAGAAGGTTTAGGCTTTGTCTGGAAGTGTGCAAGGATCTAGAAAGATCTGCTTACTGGTGGAGATCCGGCTCCTATGCTGGGAAAACTAGGCTCTGGTGCTCTGCAGTACCTCTTGATTTTTCCTTCAGTCAGCCATTTGTACTACAGTGGTGTTGCTGATGATCCCATGCCTTGTTTATGGTGGGGATCAGGTGAGCAAGAGATGACTCACCCACAGACAAAATAACTTTTTTTTTTTTTTTTTTGGTTCTTCAACATGGGGTTTCTCTGTGTAGTTTTGGAGCCTGTCCTAGAACTCGATCTGTAGACCTTGAATTTACAGAGATTTGCCTGGCTCTGTCTCCCAAGTGCTGGAATTAAGGGCATGTGCCACCACCACCCAGCCAGAAAAAAATGGTTTTTCGTTAACCCGAAGCTTCTTAAGCTTGGACATGGTCCTCGGGCTCTCTGCATGCGTGAGTTCTCATCAGTGAAGTGGGGAACAAGACAGAACATGATTTATCAGGCAGCTGAGATCAAAAGTGAGGCTCAACCCCTCAGAAGCTGTGGTGTGGATCTCACCTCCAAGGCCACCACTTCATGGGCTTTCCCATTTTTATGCCTGGTTGTCATGTTAGTGACCACCCATCTCACTTCTGACTCACTTACCAGAAAAGTCACATGGTTGCAACAACATTCTTCCCCTGCCCTGGAAACAACCGGTTCCCTGGTTCTCTTCACAAGATCCCGAGTCCCACTCACTCTCAGAAGATGCTGCCTAGAGTCTCTGCTTTACCTTGTTTCACCCACTGGTTCATCCTTTTACCCATTTCTACACCCATCCACCTACCCATCCATCCACCCATCTACCCACTCATCCATCCATCCATCCATCCATCCATCCACCTACCACCCATTCACCTACCCATCCATATTAATAAAGTACCCTGGAGATCAGAGGTCATAGCCATTAAGCAGAAGTCTAGGAGTGGTAGCACATGACCTCAATTCCAATCACATGACAGGCAGAGTCTCTGTGTGGTCAGGGACATAGCCAAGCAAGGTGACCTGAACTTTTAATCCCAGTACCAACCATAGAGACCTGGAGGTCTGTATAGACAGGCAGTGATGAGGAAGTCATATGGTTGAGTTTAGAGCCAATGAGAAGGCAGGACAAAAAGGCAATGAAAAGACAGTTATACAGGAAGAAGGGCTCTCTCTCTCTCTCTCTCTCTCTCTCTCTCTCTCTCTCTCAGTGGAAGCAACGGCAGCGAGTGGTAAGCTAAAGGGAGTTGTGGCTCTTGCTCTAATCTCTTAGGCTTTAACTCTGTATTTGGCTCTGTGTTTCTTATTTACTAAGACCATTTAGAATTTCATCCACACATCCACCCACCCACCCACCCATCCATCCACCCATGCATCCATGCATCCATCCATCCACCCATCCATCCATCCATCCATCCATCCATCCATCCATCCATCCACCCAACCACCCATCCATCCACCCATGCATCCATCCATCCATCCATGTATCCATCCATCTACCCATCCATCCATCCATCCATCCATCCATCCATCCATCCATCCATCCATCCATCCATCCATCCATCCGTCCACCCATCCATCCACCCATGCATCCATGCATCCATCCATCCACCCATCCACCCATCCATCCATCCATCCATCCATCCATCCATCCACCCACCCATCCATCCACCCATGCATCCATGCATCCATGCATCCATCCATCCATGCATTTGTCCACCCACCATCCATCTATCTAACCTTCCAACCAGTCATTTGCCACCTTCAGACACAGAAGTGAGGAGCAGATGCCCCTCCCCCTCCCCTTCCCCTTCCTGTTTCCCCCCTCCTCCCACCCCCCTCCCCAGCCCTCTGTCTAACAGTGGAGAAGAGAACACAGGAGTAAGCAGTGGGATCAAAGAAGCCACCAAGCACTTTCAAATCTGGGGGACAAGCGCCCCACCCAGCCTGGGAGTCAGGGGATATCTAAGCTAAGTGCACAAATAAAATAGCTGGACAGTGGTGGCGCACACTTTTATCCCAGCACTCAGGAGGCAGAGGCAGGCAGACCTCTGTGAATTTGAGGCCAGCCTGGTCTTTAGAGGGAGTTCCAGGACAGCCAGGAACTACACAGTGGAATCCTGTCTTGGAAAATAATAATAATAAAAATCAGTAAATAATTAATAAAAAAAAAAGACACAGCCAAGCAAAAGATGGATGGATAGATTGTCCCAGTTCTTGGCACTTGTCAAGAACTGCAAGAAAGATGGAGTACAGTCAGCAGAGGGCACACAGAGATCACAAAACCCTCCTGAGGAAGCCCTTCCCGGGCACTGGGGAGTCATTGGAGGTCAGCTGGGGAAGGCGCTCAGCCCAGCATTTTGGAGAGACTGTAATGACTTCCTTGAGGGATTCAACTGGAGCTCATGAGACTGATGTGGTTGTTCAGCACTGGGTGATAGCAGGAAGTGAATAGTTTGAGCTACATTTATAGGGCGTAAGCAGCAGGATACGGATGCTGCTGCAGGGAGAAGAGGTGGTTGGATGTCCACTATGGTGGCAGGTGGTGGGTGGGGCAGTGTCCTGTGCAAGTCATCTGTGGGGTAGAAGTGTGTATCTGTCAGCTGACCCTTCCATTACCAGGGCACACTCTTGCCTAGGGCACACTCAAGAGCTTTGTCAATCTGGCCAGTTCTCACAGGAGTTTGAACCAGGGCGACAATTACTCCAGGAAGCAAGTTGTCCCTGGGGACATTCTATTGAAGAGGGACAGTTTTTATGCACCATTTCAAGTTCAATACCAGATCTGTTCATTCACTGCTTTGGGTCCTGGTTATGCTGACCCAACCCATGGAAGCTTACATTCTAGTTTAGAGTTCTGTTGTATGTTCATCAGGCCCTAATTTTTCTATGCTCTAGGATTCCACAGTAGCAAGAAGAGTGTGTCAGTTGGCTATGGCTGTGTAACAAAGCATCCTCACAGCCCAGTGCCTTAAAATATTAACCATTTGCTTAGCTATTGGCAGAAAAGCTGGGCTTAGGTGGATGATTCTTCTGATCCCTTTTGGACCTCTGCATCTGTGTTCAGGGGCAGGTTGGATCCTACCCCAATTTTATGGCCTCAACATGTAGGGTAACTGCTCTGAGCCACATCTCTGATTCACATATCTCTCCTTCTCCTGGAGGCTTGTCACTGTTCAAGTGACAGCCAGGGAGGTTTCCCCGAGAGAATGGAAAGTATGCATGGATTCTGGAAGCTGAACCCAGGAACTGACATACATCATTTCTACCGCATTCTTTTGGCCAAAAGCTAGTCACCAGGCTAAGCCCAGATTTGGGCAGTGAGGACAGCAGCTGGACCCACTGTGACAGGTCTGTGCAAGGGGCAGGGGCAGGGATGGGGGTGGGGGCAGGGACACAGTAGGAAGAAGAACTGAGGCAATTTTTGCAGTAGACTCCAGAGACCCATGCAGATAAAAATCACAAAAGAGAGCTTTGATGGGTGGAGAGTGAGTGAGGTCTAGGGACCTCTTTCCGACATTCATCATCAATGAGGAGTCACGTCAAGACTTATGTGTCATGAGGAAATTCACTGTCTCAGTCAGCTTTGGATATTTTAACTTTCTGACCATGGCCACATTCTCTTTCCTGTTCCCAGGATGGGGTTCTCTGCACAAATGTCAGAGAAGTGAAGTGTCAGCAGAGTTCACTGTGGCCTGAGGAGACTGTTGCTCCCCCACCCCACACAGCCACCTTTGGCAGGGCTTGTCTGAACTATTAATAAACTGTCCTCTGCACTCTCTCCTGGGGGAACCTCTCAGCTCGTCTTCATCCCATCCAGCCTCACCCCTGCCAGGCTGAGGAGAAAGGCCTCTGATGTGAGATAAGAATTGCCGGATGTCACTGGCTTGGAGGAGAAGCTCCCAGGGCCATTTTCCATGGGAAAGGTCACTTTGCTTCTTTTGCAGTGTTGTGAGAGAATAATGCCAGGCATGATGCACTTTCTAAATGCTGATGGGCTCGATGTCACTGATAAAAAAAAAAAAAAAAATCTTAACACTGAGGCTTAGGAGAAGCTGACTGATAAGTGTGTGGAGAGAGGCAAGGAATTTTCAAGAACTCAAGTGAGAAACTGAGCTTAATTTGACCCTAAGTTAGGCTAAGGCAACTGCTTTTTAAAAAATCCACCGTGTTGCATTGGACATAAACCACAGCAATGGCCACCCCTTCTATGGGCAAGGAGGCGGCAGGACAAGAAAGTCACAGAATGGCCACAACAACTTTCCAGTCTGTATGCCAGTCAGCGAGCATGGCATAGGGGCTGCAGAAAAAGAAACAACCCATAGTTCTGCTCTTAATATCTCACAGTCTAGACAAGAGTGGGGTGCGTCAAACAGCAGCAACAGAGAGTGGTCCATTACACAGATGAGCCAGGGTCTCACAGGACACCAGGAGCATCATTTGAGGATCTGGCCTGGGTACTCCTGAATCCCTGATGCCTAGCACTGAGAAGGGCCTCATTCCAGTCTGCTGGCTGGATTACTGTGATAAAATGCATCCACACGCTCATTCCAGGATCATCAGCCTCCCTCAGACATCCCATACCTTTCCATGCACAATCACGGAGACAGCACATTTTCCATCTAGAATCTTGCTCTCTGCATTGACCCTTCTGGAACACTTTTATGCACTGTTCAAGGCCTGGGCCCAATGCCCTGTGCAGGCATTCTGAGATATTCTAACTTTCTGTTCAGTCTACTGAGTTGGACTTTCCCTTGCTTCAGAATGCCTCAGCACACCTGCTTGTCATCCAGTAATATCCTGAGCAGATGGGGACTTTGCTGTAATTATCTGGTGACTGTTTCTAATCTCTTTTTTTGGAACAGTGTCCGAGAGTTAGGAATCTGTGTGACTGGGCTTGATCCATAACATCAGCTCAGTAAGCACTCATGGCTGGATAAGACACAGTGCCTTGTGCTAGAGACCACAGGACAGGTGCCCCGTGAGGATGCCCAGGTTCCCCAGCTCAGAGGATGGAGAGAATGTGGGACCCGCAGGGAGTTCCAGAGGAGGGACAGTGAGTAGGGACAGCAGCTCTTGTGTCTCACCCTAGGACACGGGGGAGGCCAGGGTTGCCTGTGTCTGAGAGCAAGATGATACTTTGCCCTCTCTGGACAGTCTCAGGGATCCTTGACCAAAAGATATCATAGCTCCACCCTGGCCAGGCAGTCTCACAGTGTGCATGAGTCTCACGAGCTCCACCTTCAGGACAGTTGCAGGATTACAATGTACCTCACTGGTCCTGAAAATGGATGTTACCCTGGTCCTGGCCTCTATCATGTCCTGACTGCATGATGGTAAACACCCCATAACTAACCTCTCTGCTGCAGCCCAGGCTTCTGCGTCCACCTTGACCGTTCTGGCTGGCTCTAAACCCAGCAGCTAGAGTGATCTTGTGAAAATCACACCCCTCCCCTGCTACAACCAGCACATGCTTCCCATGGTGATGGAAGACCCTGAGTGTCCTTATCATGTTCATGGGTTGCTTCTGCCTTTTACCCACCATTGGACATCCTAATTTTTTTAAACTTTGTTTCCCCTCACAGACCTTATGGCATTCTTCCATATGCCAAACACACTCCTGCCTCAGGGGCCTTTGTGCCTGCTACACGTGCTGAACAGGTGACCTCCCTGACCCCAGCTAGATGTCCACAAGGCTCTTCCCTTCATCTCCTTTCAGGTCCTTGCTCAAATGTTATCCGATCAGAGAGGTCTCCCTGAAGCTTCCTATGTAAACTGGCATGCACCACAACCCTAGGGCTTGCCTGACATCTTATTCTGCCCGATTCTCCTGTAACACTTATCACCAGTGACATGTATATTTATAAATATGTTCTGTCCATCTTTGCCTGCCAGGTTAAGACAGCAGTAGCTGGGCCATGTCTGCCCACTGAAGGCTCAGGACTGCAGAGAATGGCTCTTCCGGACTGGCGGAGGCAGACAGCAGGCACTCACAGGGAGTGAGTTTACAGAGCCCAGAAGGGCAGGAAGCAGGGAGTGAGGTTGGTGGGAACCATCCAGCAAGGCCATCACTGGGGTGTGGAACTGCTAGTGAGTGTTTACAATCAATCCCCTGTCTGTGGGAACCATTCAAGCCCGTCTATGCACGGCCAGTCCCGTTCTGTGGACCAACTGTGCCCAGTGTGACTAAGGAAGTACGGGACTGGCCAAAGGGAAACACCCGCTCACCAGGGCCCAGAGACCAGGACTGCGGTTCTCATGGGTGCTGATCTAGGTAGGGAGCCTTGATACCCAAGGCTTGTAAAGCGGGTCCTCTGTTTCTCTCTTTCCCATACTGCCTGCTTCCTGTGCCTCCACTATGCGTGCTCTGTCTGTCTCTCTCTCTCTCTGTCTCTGTCTCTCTCTGTCTCTATCTTTCCCCCTCTCTCTGTGTCTCTCTGTCTCTGTCTCTCCCCCTCTCTCTGTGTCTCTCTGTCTCTGTCTCACCCCCTCTCTCTATGTCTCTGTGTGTCACTCTGTCTCTGTCTCTCTCTGTCTCTGTCTCTCCCCCTCTCTCTGTGTCTCTCTGTTTCTTTCTCATCCCCTCTCTCGGTGTCTCTCTGTCTCTATCTCTCTGTCTCTGTCTCTCTCTGTCTCTGTCTCACCCCCTCTCTGTGTGTCTCTGTGTGTCTCTCTGTCTCTGTCTCTCTTTGTCTCTGTCTCACCCCCTCTCTGTGTGTCTCTGTGTGTCTCTCTGTCTCTGTCTCTCTTGGCATACCAGCTGGTTCAAGGAGGATACCCCTTTCTCCACAGCAGCACAGCTGCTCAGTGCTATTGTCAACCCTAGCATCTGTCCATCTTAAATGCACAGTTATGGAAAGGACAATCTGATTGGTCCATCCACTCTCAGCTGGGTATGCTGGTCCAGTCACCAATGGCATGGGGAAGGGAGGGTATAAGACAGTGAAGTGGCTTCCCTGCCAGGGGATGGGGCAGTGGGAGGACACTCTCGATTGTTTAGTATGGCGTTAGCTGATGTGAGGAATGAGACCTTCACCCTGGCTAGCTCAGCTCCAGATCTGTATCCAGAGTGGCCATGGGGCATATGAGCTATGCCCTCATCATACCCTCATCATGGGGGCGGGCTACTGATAGTGCCCTGGAGCTTTGTAAGGGCTGTCACTCACTGGCTGGCAAATCTTGCTTTCTCCTTGTTGGTGGACAGGTCTCTGGGAAGTAGAGACATTCTGCCTTGTGGACACGAGGGCATGAGGAGCAGGCGGTCTGTTGACAATGGAGCATATGGCATTCATTTAACAACTGGGAGATCTGGGCCCGCAAGGTGGCTGTGGGGTAAAGCAGCTTGCTGCAAAGGCTGATTACCTGAGTTAAATTTCAAGGACTCACTTGGTGGAGAGAACCAACTTTCCCAAATTATTATCTGGCCTTCACACACGTGAACACCCCCCCCACACACACAAATGAATGAATAAATGTAAAACTATTTTAGCAGGGAAACCACACATGAGAGAGTCAGGTTCATTGGAATACTGGACCCCTGGGCCCACAGGACACTTTCTTGCAGACTAAGTGGGCAGGGCTCGGGACCTCCGGGAATGGAGCACTAGGTGTCTATCAGCCCAGACTTTTGCCTACCGCTCAGCTATGAAAACCTGGCACCTTGCAGAATGAGTCTAGGACTGGCAGGGAAGCAGTTAGGGGACCCTGGGGGGGAGTAGGGGTGACCTGAGGGCCATGAGAATGAACTTTCCCTGCCTGTAGGGCTGACACAGCAGAACCAGGAGCAGAGGTAACAGCTGCAAGAAAGAAGATGCTTTCCCAAACAGGAGTTCTTGCGCACACAGGACTAGGTGACGTCACAAGGTGACGCTCTCCCCAATTCTCAGAATGATGCAGAATTGTTAATGCTGTGTGCCCTGTGACTGTGGAAAACGAACTGGTGACTGACCCAGGACATTCGACCACGAGTGGGTGGGTGTAGCCTATGCAACAGTGGGCGGCACTAGCGGGTGGCAGATCTGGTGACCACCTTTGTAGATGGCGGTCCTGCCTGCTCACTGGCCCCCCTCCGGCCTGTGTTTTTTCTCCTCCCTTCTCTTCCCCCCACCCCTTTCTTTACCCTCACACCCCTTTCCCTGTCTGATTTGCACACCTCTGGGCCGGTTTGAGTGTATGCTCAGGGTATCAGGCCGCCATGACTGTTCAGCACCACGGACAGCGACACCCAGTCCTCAATGTGTCTGTGTCTGCCCTTGCCCCAGTGGTGAGGTCAGGCTGCACTCAAGCCGCCAGGGACTGAATTCAAGCATACATTGTGTGGCTACTGGACACCACCAGAGCATTTCAGCTCCCGTTATCCATATCTGCCCGCCTGTGTGTTCATCCTGTTACGGGGTTTCAGAGAGATGGAGAATGTTGTGGTGGCTGCTAGCTTACAAATCACAACTCCTTGATGTTTCCACCAACGTGAAGGTCTAGGAAATCCATGGCCCCTTTCCATCTATCAGCACTCTTTGGCTGGAGTCAGTCTAAGAAGGTTTCTGGTCCTTGGGCCCAAATCTTTCCTTATAGAGAACACCCTTGGGAGATTGGGGAGATGGCTCAGCGGGTAGGAGCACTTGCTGTTCAAGCTTAAGGACCTGGGTTTGAATCTCCAGTTCCCACATAAAAAGCCAGGTGCTGTTGTGAACACTGAGTGAGGGAGCAAACACAGGCAGACCTGCAGGGCTGGGTGACTGCCAGTCTACTGTGAGGTTCAGTGAGAGATCCTGTTTCATAAGGTAGAGAGGGTGGAGACAGGATGTCTGACATCCTCCTCTGGCCTCCACATGGGCACGTGCACCTGCACATACATACACACCTCTCTCACACACACATTCACACATTCACACACAAGATGGAACAAAAGAAAAGAGCATCTTCATATGAAGAGCCCTCACCCCCAAGTAGTAACCAGTGTGGTCTTTCTGTCTTCCCCAGGGACCTGGGTATGACATGCTTTGGTGTCCAAAACTCATTGCAGAGATGGGACAGAGCTTGGGTACAGGTAGATCAGCACCCTGCCCATGGGCAGGCATGGCGTCTCCCCAACCTCACAGACAGAGGCAGATGTGGCACTTCTGGGGACAGGAGCCCAGCAGTGTGACTAGATTAGGCTGGTGCCTCCTTCCTCAAGCGCTTGGGCTAATGAGTCATTCTCCACGATACTGCTCACAGGATTCTGCAAATGGGACCTGTTTGGTGTGAATAATTCAGTGTTCCGCAGCACTCTACTGTGAGCACAACATGGCCAAGGACTTAACTACTCCCAGGGAGCAGAACTGGGCTCTGCTTCGCCTCTGAGCCAGGAAGCACTTGGGAATACTGAAGAGAGAATAGAAAAGGAAAACACTTCCCCCAGTGACAGAAGCACGCCCCCCCCCCCACACTTCCCAGCATGCAGCAGTGTGCAGCCTTTCTCTCCTCAGAGCCTCAGACTTCTTCAGGGGAGTTTTTTGTTTTGTTTTGTTTTTAATCTGAAAGTGCAATTTTATACTAAAAAATGGATTTTAAGTGGAAAGCCCCAGCTCGGGTGGATGGTCTGGAGAGGCCACTCACAGTCCAGACTGTTCTTTCCACCCCATGTGACCTCAGTCAAGTTGCTTCCCTTCTCTGGGCACACTGGTAAACCAAGACTAGGTTTAGAGGTCAGAAATTCCCTTTATTTTTAGTGGTGTGTGTGTGAGGGCATGTGCACATGTGTGAGTGTGGTGTGTATGTGTGTCTGTGTGAATGTGTGTATGTGAGTGGGCATCAGGTGTAGTATATATGTATGTGTGTATGAGTTTGCATGTGTGTACATGAGTTTATGTCATATGTGTGTGTATTTGTGGTGTGTGTCATGTGTAATGTGTATGTCTGTGAATGGGTGTCATGTATGGTGTATATGTGTTAGCATGTGTATGCATGTCTGTATCATGTGTGTCATGTGGTGTGTGTCCTGTGTGGGATGTGTGTGAGTGTATGTGTATGAGTGTGTGTGTGTGTGTGTGTGTGTGTGTGTGTGTGTTTGCATGTGTATGTGAGTGTGTGTCTCTGTGTGTGTTTCCATGTGTGTGTGCTGTGTGGTATGTGTATGTGTGTGTATACCTATGTACTCATAATGGCCAGAGAGGTGACAGCAGGTGCCCTCCTCTATGGCACTCCACCTTGTTCTCTGAGACAGTTTCCCACTGACCCTAGACTCCCAGAGACCCTCCTGTGTCTGCCTCCACAGCACGCACAGGGTTGATGGTAGGCCTCAGTCAAATCCAGGATCCAGTCACAGGTTGTCATACATACACCACAGGCTTTGCTGACAGAGCTGTCTTCCCAGCCCAGAACTTCCTTTTCTTCATTTTAACTGCAACCTTCTTGAGTGCAGTGGACAAAATCAACATGTAATATCCATATCAGGGCAGTGCATTTCCATCTCCTGAAACTTAGTATTTGGGTTACCATGTGTCTGGGAACATGGGCTATGGTGAAACAGTACTGTGGTGGTATTGTGTTCCCCGAAATATTGTGCACGCTAATAAACTTACCTGAGGTCAGAGAGAAGGATGGCCACAATATTAAACATAGAGGTTAGGCAGTGGTGGCGCACGCCTTTAATCCCAGCACTTGGGAGGCAGAGTCAGGCAGATCTCTGTGAGTTCAAGGTCACATTAGAAACAGCCAGGCATGGTGACTCACACCTTTAATCCCAGAAAGTGAGCCTTTAATCCCAGGGAGTGATGGCAGAAATCAGAAAGATATATAAGGCGTGAAAAACCAGAAACTAGTTAAGCATTTGGCTGGTTAAGCTTTTAGGCTTCTAGCAGCAGTTCAGCAGAGACCCATCCAGATGAGGACTCAGAAGCTTGCAGTCTGAGGAAACAAGACCAGCTGAGGAACTGGCGAGGTGAGGACGCTGTGGCTTGTTCTGTGTCTCTGATCTTCCAGCATTCACCCCAATACCTGGCTCAGGTTTGATTTTATTAATAAGAACATCTAAGATTTCTGCTACACAGTACAGCTGTGTAGTCTGTTCTGATCTGGTCAGGGTGAAGCCTGTGAATCCTCTCTATAGGTGTGTGTGTGTGTGTGTGTGTGTGTGTGTGTGTGTGTGTACTAAACTGTGAAGGAGGTCGGGCCCATGTGCACAGAATCCTCCCGTCTTTGCAGCCTTTGGGGACCACTGCTGCACTTGCCGATCAATTTTCTAAAAACACTCACATTTCTTTCGTTGTCTGGGTTATTTCACTTAACACTACAACCTCCATTTTGTTGCAGATGATAATGAACATTTGGGGTTGGTACGAGTGGGTAATGTATGAACACATTTTTAACCTGTTCACCTGATGCCGTGCACTGGGTAGATTCCATCCCTCAGCTGACTGGAGTGGTACAGCCAGAGCACAGATGCAGGCGTCTCTAAGGTGTGGCTACCAGGACAGGGGGTGCTGAGCCAATTGAGTGATCTCTCCATTTCTTGAGGAGCCTCCATCCTGTCCTAGAAACTGACTTTACTAGTTTATCTGTTCCCACAGTGGGGGGGTGAGGGCCACATCCTCAAGGGCATTTTGGTGTTTTGTTTGTTTATTTGTTTGTTTGTTTCTGGAGCTGAGGACCGAACCCAGGGCCTTGTGCTTGCTAGGCCAGCGTTCTACCACTGAGCTAAATCCCCAACTCCATTTTGGTGTTTTGACTCTTGGCGGTAACCCTAGTCCCACTGGAGTGAAGTGAGCTAGCTCTCGTGGAGGTTTCTAATGAAGTTGGGCACTTGTAAATCATAAATTTGTTGGCTGTTTGAATTTCTTCTCTTTTAAAAGTGTGTATTTATATCCTTCCATTTTTAACTGGGTTTATTATTGATTTCTCAAGTCCCCCCCATACAGTCTGGATATCAACCCTTTTTTAGATGAATAATTTGTGACTTTTAAAAAATCCTGCAGGTGTTGATCTGTGGCCAGTCAAGTCCCTGGGTGGATATACTCATGATACATTATATAGACACATCCTGATACATTATAGACACATCCTGATACATTATAGACACATCCTGATACATTATAGACACATCCTGATACATTATAGACACATCCTGATACATTATAGACACATCCTGATACATTATAGACACATCCTGATACATTATAGACACATCCTGATACATTTAAGCACATCCCGATACATTATTGACATGTATGAAATTCCCAAGGGATAAGAAAACATAAATAAATTGACAAATTAAAACTCAAAAAATAATAAACCAGCACAAACTCTGGGAAAGGCCCCAGGACCACTTCACGGAGGGATACCACAGACCTGCACCAGGTGCTCAAGGCAGAGTCGGGCAGGGGGTATTTATCCTCTCGGGGGACGGTGCTCACTTGAATGTGTAAGCCAGCACTGGGGTTGGGGGAACGAACAGCACAGCAGATATGGCACAGAACAAAACATAATGGAGCCCGCATGCTCCGCCGCTGATGCTTTTGATTCTCAGCCCGCAATGGGATCCAACACTCTAAATAAAGCATGCAGGCAAATCCAAGGCACAACTGAACAAGCTGGAGGCGACCGCATCCATTAGCTCTCTGGTTTACAAGGGGACGGCTTTAAATAGCATTTCTGGGGTGTTTACAGACTGGCAACGGCTTGCTCGAGAGGCTGTGGGTATAGAGAGGACCCTTAATACAAACTGTAGGATTTACAACCAACGGATGGCCATTCTGGGGGCGGGGGTTCACAGCCTGATTTAAAGCTGTTGACAAGAGAAATATACCCGTGCTGTGAAGAAAAGGGAGTCTGGGCTCTTATCTGAGGAGCACTGTGTACATGGTGTATAATAAATGACGACCATCGCCATTCCCTAACTTCAACAGCAGCGGTCCATCCAGCAGCTCAGTGCAGTTGGCACAGACCTCACAGTACACGACCCAATCCTGCAGGACTGTCCCCCACTTCACTCAGCAAACACTCACCCCAGGTGGTGACAAGCCACCCACACTTCTCCCCAAACAATTACTAATTTGAGGATTCCCACGCTCCCTACAGCTCCAGTTCACCCGTGGGAGGCATTGTGGTGAACACTAGTGATTCTGATGTAAAGGACAGAGCTCAGGAGCAACCACAAGAGATGCATAGTCTGGTGGGGACAGGGAAGGGGCAGAGCTCCACTCTGTGGACCATGGAATTGGCACACCCTACCCTTCCACCACTGAAGCCTTAGCAAACACAAGTCATACATCTGGGCTTGCGTCCCCTCCACACTTCCTCCAGCTGCCTTCAGTGTGGGGATAAAGCAGCCCTGCCCACCTGGGCTTCCAGGTCTAGGTGACATCATCTTGAGATGGAAGGGTCAGACCCGCACAAGACTTTCGTTTTCAAAAGGAAAGCCTCCACTATCATCTGTGTTTCATTCCCACAGCTGCTGTGATCAACCCACTGGGGAATCATGGTAGAAAATTCTTTCTCAGGAAGGCTTGGAGTTTTTCAGATTTTGGTGGGTTTTTTTTTTTGTTGTTGTTGTTGTTATTTTTTGGTTTTTGGTTTTTGTTTGTTTGTTTGTCTTTTTGGAGGGGGGTTAATTTTGTTTGTTTGTTTTTTCAAGACCAGGTTTCTCTGTATAGACCTGGCTGTCTAAGAACTCATTCTGTAGACCAGGCTGGCCTCAAACTCACAGATATCCGCCTGCCTCTGCCTCCCGAGTGCTGGGATTAAAGGCATGTACCACCACTGCTCCGGCTGTTTTTCAGATTTTGAACACACACCGTGAGATAACCTGAACCCAGATTAGAACACAAAAATCACATCTATGTCATAAGCCAATTGTGCCTGGGACCTGAAGAAAATTTTACGCAATATTGAAATGACTCTGTGCATGAAACCTCATTTCACGGTGTAGGATTTGACAGCGATGGTGTGTCCCTGTCCCAGAAAAGTGAGACTGTGGTGCATTTGAGACGTGTGTGTGTGTGTGTGTGTGTGTGTGTGTGTGTGTGTGTTATTTGGTCTGCTTTTAGAAGATATAAACAAGCATTAGAAAAGAATAGACAACACACACACACACACACACACACACACACACACACACACACACACACGGTCCCACTATTGTTACTGGACTTGATTCGAGACAGCCATGCTGCTCCATGGGGTGACTTGGTGCAGGCACCACCTGACCATAAGAGGACATCTCAGTGGGGCGCTGGGCTGAATGTCAGTTACCTGAGGTCATGTGGACAGTGCACTGGCATCTCCAGAGGAGACCTCAAAGGTACAGTGTACCACTTTGACTTCCTCCTGTGCATCACATTTTAAAACTGGTAAAAATTAAGTGTAGTTGACCACCTCATGTTCCCCATACAGGACACTCATGAGCATCTTCACTTCCTCTAAATAGCCCACACCACCCATTGTCTAGTTTATTATCTTTCTTTAGAAAAAACACATATTTTAAAAATATGGATACAGGGTCTCACTATGTCACCCTGGCTGGCCTAGAACTCACTATATAGGTCAAACCAGCCTTGAACTCACAGAGATCCACCTGCCTCTGCCTTCCAAACATGGGGGTTAAAGGTATGTACCAGCACATCTGGCCATTTTTTTTCTTATATTTATTTATTATGTGTGCACGTGTGTGTGCCACAGTACATGCATGGAAGTCAGAGGACAGCCTGTGGGAGTTGGTTCTCTCTATCATGTGGGTTTGGGGACTTGAACTTGGGTCCTCAGGGTTAGTGACAAGGGTCTTTACCGCCCGGCCCACCTTGCTGACCCATACTTTCATACGTATCACCTCATAGACATCTTAAAAACAGACATTTTAAAATAGACCATTCACCCAGAGCATCTGTTCTTTGAATCCCTTCCTTAATTTCAACTTCATATTCTCAGGGGGCCTTGATGTTTTTGTCATTTTGAACTGCAGGTCTGTTCTCGGCACAAAGGTTTTCCTTGGGGATTGTCAGGTTACAAACTAGGGAAGTTCATGGCACAGGTTTGATCCTGAAGTTTCTCCCAGTGGATATCTGACCATTTGTGATCTGGAGTGGCCCATCTGCTGCTGTGAGCTTGGGGGCAGAGCTGCCTCCAGCTCCTGTGTGTGTGTGTGTGTGTGTGTGTGTGTGTGTATGTGTGTGTGTGTGTGTGTGTGTGTGTGTGTGTAGGGGGGTTAGCCTTGCTGTTCCTCTGCCCAGGCTTCACAGATCCATTTGAGACCATGTCATTCTGCTCTCCTGGCTCTGCCTTGGTGACTCTCTTGGTCCGTGATGCTCTCATATCTTTCTCATTTGGCTCCTTGAATTTCTCTTCCTTTCTGCAACTTGGGATCCTCTTTGTTTTAGTTTTTTATTCAATTTCTGTAATCCAAAGCTTTGGGTTTGCATTTCTATGTGCTCAGAGTGGGAGAGGGTCAGGATGGCAGCAGCGTTTGCATCTTCTGGGTGCCTCTGAGCCCCCCCCCCCCCTGCTGATGGCCGCAGGTGGAAGAGCAGTCCAAATGAAGGTCACTGCAGAGGCTAGCAAGACAGCACAGGACACTCGTGAGCACATGGATTCATGGACCCGTGTGATGGGGGGAAGAAAAGGAGCCACAGCTCTGCACACAGCTCTGCACACAAGCAGCAATTAAGGCAGCTGCCCAGAGCTAAGTCCCAGGTGCTGCTGCAAGTGCATGGCACAAACTGACTATTTACCTGAGACAGGAGTCCTTCTACAAATGGAGAAGCTGTGCCAGAGCTGATGAGCAACAGGGTCCCATGTGATGTGGCAGAGATGGGTTTGAAGTGTGGAAATTCAGCCCCGGGCCTCAGCATCCTTACCAAAGAGCCATCGTTACTGAGAGTCACCAAGGAGAGATTCTTAGTGTATGCTCTCTCTCCATCAGAAGTGGTAGGCTCACCCTCCCCGCTGCAGCACGGTGGAGCCCAGGAGACTTCATTACCAGCCAGTAGGAGGTTGGCTGTCCTGGCTGTCCATGCTACCAGAACTTACAGACACCACCATTCTCTGTAGGGTGCAATGGCGTGGGAGAGCCTTAAAACCACACAGCCCAGAGATGTCAGGTGAATAAGTCCATCCAGGGCTTTGGGAGTTTGGAGAACTCTTTGGGGCTTTAATGGATAGCCAAGGCTTACAGAGCAGCTTACACAGCTTCCTGGGGTGCTGCTGTGCCTGACATAGCAGGGATTCCTACAGTTGGAGGTCTGTGGTGGTTTGAATAAGAACGGCCCCCATAGACTGCTGTGGATATCGCTGTGTAAATAAAGTTCTGATTGGCCAGTGGCCAGGCAGGAAGTATAGGCGGGACAAGAGAGAAGAGAATTCTGGGAAGTAGAAGGCTGGGGAGAGAGACCGCCAGCCGCCGCCATGAGAAGCAACATGTAAAGACACTGGTAAGCCACAAGCCATGTGGCAAAGTATAGATAAGCAGAAATGGGTTAATTTAAGATAGAAAAAGCAGATAACAAGATGCCTGCCTCGGCCATACAGTTTCTAAACAATGTAAGTTTCTATGTGCTTTCTTGGTTGGGTCTGAGCGACTATGGGACTGGCGGGTAAGAGAGATTTGTCCTGACTGGGCCAGACAGGAAAACTCTAACTACAATAGACTCATATGTTTGAATGCTTATGGGGTGACACTATTAGGAGGTGTGGCCTTGTTGGATGAAGTGTGACACTGAGGGTGGGCTTTGGGGTTTCAGATGCTCAAGCCAGGCCCAGTGTCTCTCTCTTCCTGCTGCCTGCCGATCTGGATGTAGAACTCTCAGCCACCTCTCCAGCACCATGTTACCTGCATGCTGCCCATGCTTCCTGCTATGATGGTAATAGACTGAATCTCTGAACTGCAAGGGAGCCCCAGTTAAATGGTTTCCTTTATAAGAGTTGCTGTGGGACAGCTGGGCATGGTAGTGCATGCCTTTAATCACAGCACTAGGGAAACAGAGGCAGAAAGATCTCTATGAGTTAGTTGAAGGCCAACCTGGTCTACAAAATGAGTTCCAGGATAGCCAGGGATGTTACACATAGAAACCCTGTCTCAAGGGGGAAAAAATGGAAAGTTGCCATAGTAATAGAACATTGACTAAGACAAGGCCCTTCTTGCCAAACCCTGAAAACATTCAGGAATCAAACTCCACTTGAGCATGAAACACATCTTGGGCACAGCCTGTGGGAGCCTGAGCACCGGGCTCCATCTCCAGAGCTTCAGGTTGGGAAGGTCCCAGCTATGGCCTGAGAATTTGTGTTCTCAGTATCGATGTTGCTCCTGCCCCTGGCTGGTCCTTCAAAGCCACTGTTCCAGAACTGATCTTGCCTTCCTCTACCCCAGGCAAACACCCTTCACCCACGTTGCCAGCCTCATGCCTCCCTGTTCTCTGTTGACATCTTGCTCTTCAGAGTCTTAACAGTCTCTCCTCCAGGTCTTCCAGGACTAGCCTTGCTGGGTGGTATCTTGTCTCCTTTCTATCCAAGCTCCTGGGGCTACTTCTTCCCTGGACCACTCATCATAGCGATGGATCATAGACTTTAAAGCCCCAAAGATGCTCAGAGACCAGCCATTTCAAACGCTGCCTTTTAGATGAAAGAGTTCTCTTTATTTCAAAGGAAGTAGTCTAGGTGGTGATACCTCAGACACGGGTGGGTGTGTGGTACATAATAACTCAGTTAGTGAAGTGCTTGCTATGTGGCAGCATGAGGACCCAAGTTCAGCCCTCAGAACCCATGCTAAGAGAGAACAGTTTTGGTGATGCCGGTGACCCTTCTGTTGGAGGTGGAGGCAAGTGGATCTCTGGGGCTCGTTGGTCAGCTTATCTAACCAAGTCTGTGATCCCTGGGTTCCGTGAGAGTTCCTGATGTAAAAAATTGCAGTTGAGGGGTTGCAGCTCAGTGGTAGGATGTGTGTGCCTAGCATATGAGAAGCCACGGTGTGATCCCCAGCACTGCAAACCCAACAAAACAAACGCCCAAAAGAAACTAAATAACTTTCAAAGTCTTTGGGGCTGGAGTGATAAGACTCAACAGTTAAGAGATCACACTGCTCTTCAGTGGACCCGAGTTCAGTTCCCAGCACCCACATGGAGTGGCTCACAGCTGCCTCAACTCCAGCTCTAGGGGATCAGATGCCCCCTCTGGCTTCTGAGGACAACCAAACACATATGGCCTCTCCCTCCTCTTTCACACACACACACACACACACACACACACACACACACACATACACACACACACTCATATACACATACACACCCACCTCTACACACACACACACACACACACACACACACAATTTTTAAAAAATAAATAAGGTGAAAAGTGAGTTAAGAAGATGTTAACCTCTGACCTTCTTATGTGCATGCACAAGCGCACATACATGCATATATCACACACAGAGAGAAAATGGAAGGAAAGGAGAGGATGGATGGAAGGGAAGTCGAAGATATGGTTTTAAGGAGGTCAGACATTAGGGAGTGCTCTAGTCTGGGATATGCCTGGCCTGTCTGAGGCATTGCCTGCTGGGAACCATCTTTGCTGCAGGCAATCAGAGACGCATAAAAGCCATGCCCCTGGTATCATTCCGTCAGCCTCCTGAACCCAGGAACGTTGTGGAGAATCGAATTGCTCCAGTATTACAGAGAGCGCCCTCCTCTAGAGACTTCCCCCAACGTGGGAGAAGCCTCAGCCAGGAGAAAGCAGAGCTCCACAAAATGAGGCCGATGCATAATGCAAGAGCCGGCTTGCCCCTGACTTAATTCTATTTTGTTAAGTAATGATGGAATATAAATCCGGGATGGGAGAAGATGGGATCCGCAGCTATATTTGATCAAATGCCTATTGCTGTTGCTTCCAGCCAAGCAGTTGGCTTCATAAACAGATACATAAATCAAACATCCAAATGGTAAATGAGAAGTCAGGACCAGGAATGAAGGATGACTGACTGGTCCCGGCTGGCATGTTCATGGGGGGCATCACTGATGGGGAGCCATACCCACATGCAGCCAGAGTTCTGAAGGGACTGATGGAGAGGGACCAGCCCCTGAGCAAGTCTTTCCTAGGGCCAGCACCTGCCCATAACAGCTTCACAAAGAAAATCACTTAAGGCTGCCACCAGGGCTCTCAGTGTGGATTAACCGGTTGTGGGGAAGAATTTATACGGAACCATTAACCTAATGATATTGGCTCTCTGTAAACTCCTTAGCGCATCCCAGAGAAATTGATTTCATAAATCTTGGTAGGGAATTCTAGTCGACCCACAGGAGGCCTGTCATTAGGGTGGGGCTGGGTCACCAGCCCACGGAGCTGCCTCCAGTTGGGTGAAGGGTCTTGTGTGTCAGTCTAGAGCGTCACACAGATCAAAGGAAGAAGGACCCAGGGCTGTGAAGGACAGGCTTCCCTGGTTTTCATGAGGACAGATTCCAGGATCCATAGGTGAGAAAATGGTCCCTCACACAGAGCTGTGGGAGTCGCAGAGGGCACGCCTGCCTCCTACCATCCTAAACCATCTCCCGCCAACTCCTCTCCCCATAACAGAAACACTGGGTCAAGGACTCCTGCATGTATGTTGTAGAGAGTGGTGTCTAAGATGCTGTATATGCTCAGTACAGACACTTTTCTCTGGAATATTTCCCCTCTTCAGTCAGTAGACTCTGCGGCTACAGAGCTGGCAGATACGGCAGGCTGACGACAGAGAGTGGAAAAAGGCTTGCTGGTTCTCACCATGGTCCTGTGTGTGACCTGTTCTGTCTGGGCTTCAGAGAGCAGAGTCTGGAAAAGAATCAACTGGAGGCTTTAGACAAGTCGCCCACTATGTGGCAGGCTGGGAACCACCTTGAGAGATGGGGGTGAGGGTGGGGGACTCTGCCTGGGTGACTTAAAACACTGATGGGAGAGAGCCAATCAGGTGAACCCTGGATGGAAAGGTTTCTAGTGGGTGAAGCAGATGAAGTTTGAAGGCCCTGGGGTGACTGAGCAGATTCCTTAACAGGTGAGATCACTTGTGACACCATCATGAGGACCTGAGTTCAGATCCCCGGGACGCAAATTAAAAAACCAGGCATGCTGTAACCCTGCTGCTGGGAGGAGGGTGGTCGAACACAAGGGGGTCATTGGGGCTTGCTGGTCACCAGTCCAGTTCCAGGTTTAGGGACAGACAGGTTCTCAAGGGAGTAAATTACTATACCCACTGTCTAGTTCCTCTGGCCCCAGCACAGGCATGGGCACATGTACCCACACACGTGCACATATACCGCACACATGTACCACATACACACACACATGCTCCCTGAGGATAAAGTAAGCACAGACAGCTTAAAGGAGAGAGACAGTGGGAGGAAGTATGAGTAGATGTACCTCCATCGAGACACAGATGGGTAAATCCCATGCAGTCCAGAGAAGGGCATGCTGGGATTGTCAGGTAAGGCTACAGGACACCAGTCTGTGTGCCAGGGCTGCTGGACTAGAGGTCAGCGGAGTCTGGCTTCAAGGTCAACCCACTCATGTCCTTACAACTCTTGCTATGTTGGTCAAAACACCTTTCAGAAAATCTCCAGCCACTGTGGGCCCGCCCACCTTGGTGTAGGAATGGGGAGGCAGGCGCCTCACTGTACGGCAATGGGGAAGCAAGACCCCACAGTGTGGGAATGGGAGGTTTTCTCTGAACATGAAAGTCCTCACAATAGCTTTTCTGAACCAGGAAAGAATTCTTGAATAATTCAAGGTCAGCTTCCCTCCGTGGCCTTCGGCTTTCCCAGAGCCACACTCCAGGCATCTTCTCCCTCTCTGAAGAGTCAGACCACACACAATTTCCTGGTTCTGGCCTGTAGCTAGAGCGTAGATCAATCATGTCCCTCTGGCACTGGCCTCAGGAGGGAGACGCTCCGCCATTTTGTCTCTATTCAGAATCAATTTATCAAGGTATTGATGTTCTTAGATGGAGGAGTTGTGAATGAAACAGATGGACTGGGCCGGCTCCAAAGAGGACGGAGTTGGTTTTAAGTGGCTGCTGGGAAGTGTCACTGGATCCCTTCTGTCTGGGGAAGACCTGGGTGCCCAGATGGATGGCTGGTGCAGGCTCTTTTCCTGGACTCTATGCCCTTTTCCCTGTCTTCAACGCACCCCATGCCAGCCACAGCTGTACACATCTGGCCACATGTAGCTAATCACATGGTCTCCTGATCACAGTTCTGGGGCCAATGCTGGGTTCCTGAACCAAGATGGCAATCCAAACCTTTCCTGAGCTCCCTCCTTGAGCCCAAGGGAAGGGTGGTTTTGCTGCTGAAGCCGTGTGATGGTCTTGACTGTCAACATGAGGAGGATCACTGTGGGAATAAACCTCCAGGAGTTTCTTTTATAAACTAGGTTAGTAGAGAAGGAAGCCTTGAATACAGCAGCACCATCCCCAGGGCTGGGGGCCTGGACTCAGTCAAATAGAATGGAACTGAACCCCGGCATTCATCTCTCCCTGCTTTCCGACTGCAGATGCAACACAACACGTGACCAGCCAGCCACCTCACCCTCCTGCCACCATGCCTTCCCACCATGATGACCGTGACCTCACACTGTGAGTCTATGCTTTCTGTCAGCTAATCTATCACCACAAGGATATAAGTAACTAATACAGATCAATGGCTTCAAGGATTGTGTGTGTCCAGAGCTGCTGATGGCTGTGCCCCGTCGCCCAGTGACAGTCCAAAAGAAAAGATGCAGAGACAAAGCTTCTTGGCAGCATCTAGCCAGAACTGGATCATGCCAGAACCAGGCAATAGGGAATGGGAGGGGTGGGGCGGAGTATGCAGCCAACTAGAGGACCCGTGCTTGTCTTAAAGGGGCAGTACATCCCACTGCCCACATGTCCACTGGGGAGAGAAACTGGCTCAGAGAAGCATGATTGTGTAATTGCAGAAGCCAGAAATGGAGGCTGTGTATAAATTCTGGTTGGAATTAGCCCATGGTCCTAGACTGACAAGTCTCTGGAGTTGGAGGTGTCTGCTATTCATTACTGGCTGGAGCCTCAGAGCTGGTGGATTGGCCCCAGGGCAGACAGGAGAAGGGAGCCAGCCTCGGGCTTTGGCAGGAAGTCTGTGCTGGAGAGAAGGGCCAGCCCAGAGCTGCTGAGTTTAGAAATCTCGTGGCCTTCACTCACGGTGCAGTTTTACTCTGCTTCACAGAAAGTCCTCCTGCTCCTGGATGCTGAAGACCCAAGGTGCGGAATTTACTTTGAAATGCTAATCACGGGAAGGAGTCATCTTGATGTTGAGCCTAATTAAAAGCTGGCCTGGTTCAAACTTTGGAGGGCTCCTGCTTGTCTATGGCCACGGCGGGAGCCAGGGAGAATGTACGTTTTTTTTAAATTGATGAGATGGATCAAACAGCCAAAGTGGCTGGGGAAGGCAGGGGCTAGAATCACAGAACCACACTCATTTACAGAGCTGGCAGGGATTTGGGCTTCAGACATTGAGAGCCAGTGCCATCCTCTTTCCAGGGCCACTGGTCATGGCCAGAGGGTGGTGTCACGGGTCTGGTGACAGAGCCTGGCTTTATTAGAACAGACGGCAGTACAAGGAGACTGATTAGAGTGGTCAGCTATGCCTGACGGGGCCACACTCCTCTGCAGAGTCTGCTGCCAGGCCTGAGCTATGCTTGGAGGCCATTCAGAATTAGTAGTGGCCAGTAGCACACCTGGCATCTTCTGCCTCTGAAGGCCATGGCCCTGGTAGGCAGGAAAACAGGGCATTTCCCAGCACTCACCTGGCCTCTGAGTCCTCAGGGGTGGGATGCAGATGGTATATGTTGTTCTCATCTCACCAATGAGGGGACTAAGACTTCAAACAAGCCAAGGAAGGCTTCAGACTCAGGTGATCTGACTCCAGTGCTCAAGGCCAAGACGCTACGGCTCTTCTCCACTTACAGGCCCACTCCCTCACACTTGCTACTTTGCAGGAAATGCTTCTAGACTTTAACCTGTCGGGGCCCCCTGGGGACAAGCCCAAGGTCAGATTGAAGGGACCTTGACAGCCGGGTGGATATGGGATCAATGGCGGCAGGAGAAAGTAGGTTAATGCTCAACTCCCAGGATAGACGATCTACACAAGACTGAACACTGTGAAGCAAGGACTCCTAGAACAGCCCTGTTGTTGGGATTGTAGGCAACAGTGAAGGGGCTGAAAGCCTCCAAGAACAGGATGAAAAGGGTTAGAGGGAATGCCAGGGGCCTTCTGTACCGAGTTCACCTTGCGACATGGAATTTAAAAAAGTCCAAACGATTAAGCACAGACAAAACAAGTGTGTGGGAAACTGTGATTCCTACATCCCAAGCCATCAAGGGCAATGAAGTGGACCAGATCAGGCCTTGTGATGTTATTTCATACTTCGTGCTTGTCTTAGTTATTTTTCAATTGCTGGGAGGAGACACCATGACCAAGACAATTTACAAAAGAAAATATTTAATCTGGGGATTCATGGGTCCAGAGGTAGTAGACAGAGTCCATAATCATTATGGTAGAGAACATGGCAGAAAGAGAGAGGGGGGATGGACAGAGAGACAGAGACAGAGAGAAAAAGGAGCGACACTTTCTCCAAGGCCACACTAGTTCTTCCCAAACAGTTTCACCAAGTCGGGGTCGAACATTCAAATATATGATCCTACTGGGGCCATGCCTTTTAAACCATCGCAATGCTGCAGGCATGCACCTCCTGATGGACTGCTTGCCAGGATTTTTATTTGTAGTGATTCCTCTTTTGAAGTCTTGAAGGGTTACCATCAGCTCTGGTATTTGAACAGGCATGCTCAAGGGCCCTGTGATTTTGAAACTCCAGGAGGCTTCAATCTCTTATGTAAAATTGCATAGCCATCCATTTACCACCCACCCATCCATCCACCCACCCATCCACCCACCTACCCATCCACCCACCTACCCATCCACCCACCTGCCCATCCATTCACCCTTCTATCCACCTATCAATCCATCTATCTATCCATCCATCCATCCATCTGTCCACCCACACATTCATTCACCCATTCATTCATCCTTCATCCATCTACATATCACCCACCTATCCATCTATCATCCATCCACCTATCTATTTACCCATCCATCTACCCACCAATCAACCCATCCATCCATCCACCCACCCATCTACCCACCTTCCCACCACCCACCTACCCATCCATCCATCCATTCATCCATCCACCCATCTATCCTTCTATCCACCCATCAATCCATCTATCCATCCATCCATCTGTCCATCCATCCATCCACCCACCCACTCATCCATCCATTCATTCATCCATCCATCCATCTATCCTTCATCCATCTACCTATCACCGACCCATCCGTCCACCCATCTATTCACCCATCCATCCACCCATCCATCTAACCATTCATTCACACCTCTACCACCCACCCATCTATCCATCCACCCATCCACTATCTGTCTACTGCTCTGACTGCCTGTCTGTCTGTCTGTCATTATGCTGCTCAGCATTGATGGTCAACTTGATAGGATCTAGGTTCAACTAGGAGGCAAGCCTTAGGGCATGCCAATGATTAGGTTAGTCTAGAATTTAGTCTAATTATCTAGATGAGGTTAATTGATATAAGAGGACCCACCTGAATGCAGGTGTCACCATCCTGTAGACTTGTGTCCTAGACTAAATAAAAAGGAGAAAACAAGCTGAGCACCAGCATTCATCCCTCTGGTGTGGTTGCCTTGTGACCAGCAGCCTCCTCAGTTCCTGCCACCATTAGTTCCCTGCTGTGGTGGACTGCACCCCCAACTGTGAGCTCACATAAGCCCTTTCTCCTTTCAGTGGCTTTTGTTGGGGTTCTTCATCACAGCAAAAGGAGAAGCAGCTAACATGTGACCTACCTGTCCAACCTGGCTACTTATCAACCATGCATCTCTATTGTCTATCGTCTCCAATCCATCTACTCACTCTTCTATCCTCCCCCTGCATCCCTCTCCCTCCTGCCCCTCCCCTCCCTTCCTCTCTCCTCCCATACTAATGGGAATTCTTGAGTGCCTGCTCCTCCAATATTTCTCCCAACCTACTACACCCCTGAGAAATTGGCTTTGTTTTCCAAACCAAAACACTTTTGGATGATATCCACTTTTATCAAAGCTCTGGCAAAATTATTCTGCAGATGAGAGACATTTAGATAAGTTAGCCTTGACCTTCTGCATCCGCCCACCAGAAACATCGGTATGAACAGGCACCAGCCTACCTGTGTTATAAACATTACAGTGTAACAGTTGTTTGCCCAGCACTTACCTTGTTAGGTATCAAGTCACACAGGTATGTTAGGGAGTGCACAGGTTCTAGGCAAACACCACATCACCTTATAAAGGGACTTAATCACCCATCCTTAGCAGTCCAAAGTCTGATCCCCATGGACACCAAGGACTAACCTCACTGGGTTTGCAGTCTCAGAGTCTGTAAAGCATTTGCCTTTGTAGCCAGTTAAAGCCTGGCTTTAACCTGGAGGCTGAGATACAGAGGACTGTAGAGTCTACGTGAGTGGAGAGAACAGGGCATCTAGATGTTCCTGCACCTCACATCAGCCTAAACACCTTCCTGACACCGCTGTCTGTAAACCTCTCCTTCAGCGAGTAGAAGCTGAGCTCCCATTCCCAGGTGGGGGTGACTTATAGTTCCTCCGAGGCATTGCTCTCTTCCTCTATAAAAGCCACATCAGACCCAGGAGGGTAAAGCCCATGGTACCAGTTATGTCAGGAACATCAGCATCACGAATCCACCTGAGAGCACAGGCTAGACCAAGCTCCTACAAATCCCCCCACTCCATCACTCCCTGCCCCTGCCTCTCTCCTCCCACCCCCTCTCATCTCACTATGTATTCCAGGCTGACCTCAGGTTCGTTATCCTCCTGCCTCTGTCCCAGGGTCGAGGAACTACAAGCCTGCACCACCGCTCTCGGCAACCATCATCCACTTTGATTCAGCCATTGTCAAGTCCTTCTGACAGAAACACCCCTCCTCACGGTCCTGGAGGCTCACAGAGCCAGGCCCCACACAGGCTCATTCATCTAGATCCCGATAGTTGAATCTTCAGGTGTGAAGCAGGTCCCCCGTGCCCTGGTCACTACTCCAGTCCCCTGCATCCCGGGCTGCAATGGCCGTCATTTATGTGAGTCTGCTGAGATAAAACACTCATACACCAGCTGCGTAAGGGAGCTTGTTACCTACAGACAGACCGCAAGGAAAAACTGAAGCCTGGAGTCAGTGATGGGACGTGTCCCCAGTTGCAGGAAAGCTGTTCTGGCTGCATGGGATCAGGCCTGTGGCTGCCTCTGGTTTATGCTCTGGGTGGAAGGTGACATTTGTGCTCATGTGCCCAGTGTCATCCCATTCTGGAGGAGACTGCACTGAGCCTGGGCTGTTCCAACCAGTCCCTCCCTATCTCAGGATGGTGCCTCCCAGAACATTCTACAGGGGCGGTCAGCAAACCACACAAATAAACATAAAAGAGATGTCTCTACTTGGTGCTAATGGTAAGGAAGAAGGAAGGCTAACTTACAAACATAGTTTGTAATCCTACAATTTTTTTCACATTGAGTCTTACTCTCCATGAACTTGGTAACATCAGAATCATTCATTCATTCATTCATTCATTCATTCATCAAGCAGTCCACACATCACTGTATCCATCTACTTACCCATGAAGGCATCCATCCATGCATCTATTCATCTGTCTGTTTGTCCATCCATCCCATCTCTATGCAACCACTCCCCACCCCAGCCGTTCATCTAGCCCTCACCTATTAATACAATCAAAATAAAGAGCCCAGTGGACCAAGAGTTGTATGACATGGTTATGGTTGCTCTTCAAGAGGTCCCAAGTGTGCTGGGGAAGAAGCTAAAGGTCCGATTGTCACCAAGCAGACACACCCAGCAACTGCTGTAGGACTTGAGGGGCTGCAACCCCAGGCAGGGTAGCTAGGCTCCCTTCCAGGAGTCGTTCCCTTACGCTGCAATGCCATGGCTAGAAAGTCAACCTACTACACACCCGTCCGTCCTGTGCCGCCTCATTCAGTCCAGTGTGGTTTGTGGTTGGTGACCGCAGAAGCCTGAGACTCACCCTCCACGCCACCAACAGGGGACTGGTCAGCCGGAAAGGCAGGATACTCAACCCAGAGCGTCACACACCTCTTCACACAGACAGGGGAAGATGACTGTCCTTGCCCGCTCGCAGAAAGATCTGTCACCACTGCCTGTTTTCTTCTCACTCAGACTCAGGACAGGAAATAACCTGTGTGGCAGCGGTCTTGGTGGTCAGAGTTGGTCCATAGTCCCTCAGCCTCCCGATGGCCCCCGGGGGAGGCAGGAGGAAGCGGGCACAGACAGATATAGGGTGTTAAAGACTGTGACCACCCACAAGAAGTGAGTGAGTGACTCCTGTGACAGTTATCTCCATGGTCAACTCAACTGGATTAGGAAATATGAAGGACACATACCTCTGGGCTTGTCTGTGAAGGCGTTTCCAGAGAATTTTAACAGAGAAGAGGAGATCTGCCTTGAATATGGAAGGTTCCATCCCACAGGCTAGGGTCCCAGGCTGAACAAAAAGGAAATGAGCTGAGCACCAAGTTCATCTCTCTCTGCTTCCTGACTGTGGATGCTGCTGCCCACGACTACTCACTATGATGGACAGACCCTCTCTAACTGAGCCAGGGGTACCCTTCCCTAGGAGGGTGCTTCATACCAGTTCCCCCAAAGACATCCTGCTCACTCATGCATACTTTTGTGGACTTCCTACTTTCCTGTCTCCATCCCTTGCTCTCTGGACCAAAACAAAACACTAATTGAGAAACCCAGGGAAGCTGGGGACATAGATCTGGAAAACCTTAGATCTGACACAACAGTGGACCACAGATTATGGATTCTCCCTAGGTTCGAACCCTGGCTTGGGCATCTACAGGTTGTCTAGAAGGCCAAGCCTCTTGCTCTGGTTTCCTCATTTCACAAATGGTGATGGTAAAAGGGGGACCTTACTCCTTGGCATACCGAGTTCAACAATGCGGACAGGAACACAATCGCTCTATGTAAAGCGGCCGATCGGCACCACCCTCAGATCTGAGTGAAGGCCAGGTGGAGCTCATGGAGCCTTTGGAGGACAGGAAGCCATCAGCAGCTCAGGTGTGGTCAGGAGGAGCATCTGCAGTTGGGATCCAGGCTGTACCAGGTAGCTATTTTAACAAGATGAGAGTTTGCAGAGGGGGAAGAACGTGGGTTTACAGGGTTTTGCAATTCTTACTTCTGCAGACCCCCACCTCTGCCTCTTGAAAACACCCAGACTTCAATAACGGAGCCAAACTCAGCACATAAATACACTCCCAGCTCCTGCCTCTGCCATCTAAAGCAATACAATTATTTATTTTACATAATAATGCATATCTTTGTTCTCCGGTGTCTCCTAGACCTCAAAGCAGGAAAAAAAATGCCTTAATGCAATTTTGTATATTGCTTCCTTGAAGCTGGGAAGCAGCAATATTAGGAATGGGAGAATGATGGCGGCCTGGGACATTTTAATGACTCGTCACCTGATATTTCTTTCCTTGTGACACATATATGATTACCGAATGTCGTCTGCTCACTAATTAACTTTGTTTATTTCCTAATTAGGTTTAGGATCAGCTGTCTTGTGGTTATAGAAATAATTGTTTGATTAATGTGTGGGGCTTTACATTTTCATTGAGCTCCTGCAGAACTTCTATCTCAATTAGCTGCGATGCCCAGCGCTGATCTGGGGCATAGGAATCGCAATCCCCCCCCCCCAAGTGATAAATCTTATATTGATTGGTGATAATAGGGTGTGGATAGTAAATACACATTAGCAGACTTTAAGTTATGTAGCCAGTGGTTTTCCTGATTGCCTTTGTGAACAGCAACATTCTAGAGATGGCTACTCGGGGCTTGGGTAGAAGTGGATCTCTGGGCTAGCCTGGGCTCCTTTTTGATCAGTTGCCCCATTAGGGCTTTGAGGAGAGTTTCAGAAGTCAGGGGAGCAGCTAGAGCATGACACAAGCTGTGAATGAGCACCACCTTGGCTATTGATTAAAAACAAAACAGGAGAGAACGATATTCCTGGAGTGATAGAAGTTACGGAGCTACGGCAACTGGGGCCCAAAGTAGTGAGCAGAGTGAACAGGGTCCGAAAGCCTTTCAGTCTCTCTAAGGAAGCTGTTGTCCCCCAGGATGTTATCAGAAGTCACCTAAGGAAGACGGTGAGTAACCCAGGACAAAAGCACCGAGACACGGCCTCTTGTTACTCCACGTGTCCCGCAACATGAACGCAGTGTACGACTATGAAGAAACAAACCACTACAGAAAACGAGGAGGCTGAAGAAGATGCTAAACTTTGGGCCAAGATTAAGGAGGGGGAAGAAAAATGCCAGGAACAGATTCTCGGGAGATGCCAGCTATTCTCACTGAGAGCCTCTACTGCTAAATCTGAGTCCTAAGCCAGGCAGGTGGTGGTGCAGGCCTTTAATCCCGGCACTAGGGAGGCAGAGTCAGGTGGATACCCAAGTTCAAGGCCAGCCTGGTCTACAAAGAGGAGTAACACATAAATGATTGCACCCTGAAAGGAAATCAGTGGGTGAGGTGCTTGTGGTAGGTGGAATGAGAACGGGCCTGTAGGCTCTGATGCCTGAAGACTTGGTCCTCAGTTGGTGGAACTGTTGGGGAAGGATTAGGAGGTGTGGCCTTCTTGGAGGAGTTGTGTCACTGGGGGCGGGCTCTAAGGTTTCCAAAGCCTTGAGCCATCTCAAACAAGCCCCCCCCCACCCCTGCTTTTGGTTGAGGTGTGAACTCTCTGCTGTTCCTGCCTTCAGGCCTTTGATCTGCATCATGGACTCCAACTAACCCTCTGGGACCTTAAACCCAAATTAACACTTTTATATATGCTGCCTTGGCGTGGTGCCTTATCACAGCAACAGAAAGGTAACCGAGACACAGGCACAAGGGACCCGAGTTCAAATCCCAGAACCCACTTAAAGTCAGAGGTGGTGGCATCCATATGTAATCCCAGCACTTTTCTGATGGGATGTGAGGCAGAGACAGGGATGCCCGGAAGCTCCTGGGTGAGCTAGCTGGCAGTACACAGTGGTGAACAAGAGAGATCCTGCCTAAGGTGAAAGGTGAGGATGGGCCCCCAAGGTTGTCCTCTGACCTCCACACACTCATCTCACACACACACACACACACACACACACACACACACACATACACAAACACACAAATATTACTATTATACATCATAAGGGAAGCTTTTCTATCAGCACCATAAACAGGGAACCAGCATCTTTCTGACATACATTAAATAAACTCACAAAACTGGAAGCCCTGACCCTCTTTTGGAATCCAGCAAGCAGGATTGGTTGCCTTTAGATCACATGTTCCTCCTTGTCCAGTCATCTGTGACTGGGATTATGGGAGAAGAGGAGGAACTCGTGGGATGGAGCACAAGGTCACGTGGGTTGGAGCATCCTTCTCAGAGTACCTGGACTGAGCAGGCTGTGAAGGGTGCCAGGCAGTGGGCTGGGGTTTAAGACACAGGCGTTAGTTACATGGTCAACTCCGCCAAGACAGTACGCCTACCTCTTAGAATCTCACAGAGCTGGCTGTGGACATTCACGTCTGGAATCCCCAGTGCTCTGAGACTGAAGCAGAGGATGGACACCATGTCAAAGCTGGGTCCAGCTGAACAGTGAGACCCTGTCTGAAGGAAACAAATGCCCAATGGATCCAAATAACTCCCCACAGCTCTCAGGGCGTCTTCATTTGAGGACCCCAAAAGATGCTTCCTTGGGGCCCTCCAGCTGACTGTCTTTATTTTCAGCTAAGGTCAGCCCCATGACCTCTGACATGGAACTGCAGAGGCAAACAGCAGCTCACTGGGAAGACCTTTGCCTGGCCAAAGAAGAGCGGTCCCTGGGGAGACAGACGCTGGGTGATTACCAGGCCCTTTGCTCCCTTCTGTCCACCATGTCAACAAGAGCACGGCCCACCCAGGGCTGCTGAAACCACACCCGGGGAGGCAGGAAGGGGCACAAGGCTGCAGTTTCAGGATTTTCCCAAATCTATGGTCAGCTAGGCCCCAGGGCAGCTCTGTTCTACATTTTATCACCCTTGAGGGAGTTACGCGAGGATGCTGCCTAACCACCCTCCCCACTCCCCTCTTCCTTTCTTCCTCCCTCCCTTCTCTGCCCCTCCTCCCTTCTCTACCCCTCCTCCCTCCTCTCCCTCTCTCCTAGGGCCTGGAACGTGCTAAGCAAGCACTCAGTCTACACTGAGCTATAATCCTAGCCCACGTTCCCACTTCCTGCATCTCTGTCGGTACTGCCGGTATTTAAAAAGAAAACGGGGGCTGGGCTGTATTCATAGCTCGGTGGTAGGGGATTTGCCCAGGCCTTGATCCCTACAAGGAGAGGGCATAAGAGGGGGGAGAGGAAGGAAAGATGGAGGGGGGAGGGGCCAGGGAGGAGAGGAGAGAGAGAAGGGGTCTAAAGAAATGACTCAATGGGCTAAGAGCCCTTCCTGTGCCTTTAGAGGATCGGGGCTTGGTTTCCAGCACCCAGGTTGGGCAGCTCACAAGCCCCCTTAACTCCAGCTGTAGGGGATCTGAAGGCCTCTTGTCTCCTCAGACACACACACACACACACACACACACACACACACACACTTGTACACCCACATGCACACATAAATAAATAAGTAAATAAATAAATGGGAGAGGAAAGGAGAGGAAGAGGAGGAGGGAGGAGGAGGGGACTGCATGTGACGAAGGGCTTGGCCTCTGGAAGGAAGCGCCACGCTCTGCCTGTGACTGCTCTGACACAGCCTGATGTACCTAGATTTGTGAATGGCTGGCTGAGGCCTTGTTAGTAAAGACAGGACCAAAATAGAAAGAGTTGAGATGTAACGGAGAGCCGCCCGAATCTCTTCCCTGATGGCATCGAAAACACTGGCTTTCCCTGAAGAAATCAAATTCATTTTTAGTTCAGGCAGGAATGCTGTCGTGAAGGCTCAGCCAAGAAGCATTTGTGTCTCGGAGTTTTCCAAGAGGAAGGCTCGCTCACTTTCCCGGTGTCTCTCTCCCCAATGGAGCCACGGTGTGGAGCTCAGGTGGACAGTGGGCTCTCCGAGTAGGGATGCTGAGTGGCTCACTCACTGGCTGCGCAGCCCAGACTCTGGAATGTGGACTTCATGCTCCTCACTTTTTCCAGCTGCAAAAAATGGGGGCTATAGTTATGACCTCCTTGAGGAACAGTATTAGGAAGAAAAGAGATAATCTGTGGGACACGTCCAGCCGGTACTCAGTCCTGGTGTTTGTGCTCTAGTTTGCTTTCTGTTTCTGTGACTGATGCCCTGACCGAAAGCAATTTACAAGAGAAAGGAGTTTGTGTGGCTTAAATTCCACGTCACAATTCATCACTTGGGGGAAGTCAAGGCAGGAACTCGGACAGCTAATCACATTCCACGCGCAGTCAAGAGCCGAAAGAATAAACACTCGCTTTCTGTTGAAGCTGTTCATGATAAATTCCACTTTTCTTTTGGGGCCCGTGTGGGTTTGTGGGTTTGGTGTACCCCTCTTCAGGCAGGCCCATCCCCTTGCATTCCAGAATGCATTTTAAGGAACAGTAAGAATGTGGGGCAGCCACTGCACGAGTCCCCTGGTACAGAGACACAGCGTATGTGAGATGGATGAGCCTCTGCTGGGGTGACACAGTCATTTTACAGTGACCTGTTTTTATAGTGCACTCAAAAACAATAGTAAGAGGTGTAGCCCAGGACACACATGGTATGTAAGGTTAAGTATGGAATACTGTCCACAGGTGTGCGTGGGGTCACAGCCAGGGCTGTCCATCTGTTTACACTGAGGGTAAGTAGCCCTCTGTTGACCAGAATGTCACCAATGGCACATGGTATTGATTGCAAAATCACTGGTTTAGGTGGGGGAGAGGGCTGAGCCCCAGCATGATGCTGGTGAGTATGGAATGTGAAGGGCATGCATGGATACAGCATCTGACTTCCCAGAAACATAGCCTTCCAGAAGACAGGGTACAAGATGGCAGCTTAGGTTGGTTCCGGCATAGAAGACTGGGGTCCTGCGAGGTTCTTCCACCCATCTCCCCCGGTGTTAAACAGTCCTTTGGCTCATGGTTGGGATCCTCACAAAGGACCGAGACTGTCTCATCCCTTCAAGGAAATGAAGCTGGCTTGTGGTTCCTGGACACAAAGTTTTCCCTAGCAGGTTGTAGCTGGCTAAGAGCACAGAGTCCCTCTCTCTACCCTCCTTTCCGAAGCAGCATAAATAAATTGTAGCACCGTGGAATTCTGATTAAAGACAGGCAAGGTGGGACTCGGGCTGGGGAAGGGGCTGAGGTTGAGAACTAGACACTTGTCTCTGAGAGGGACACTCAGGTGGCCAACGTGCAGCAGGAGGCTTGGCTTGGACTACGGGGACAGTGGATGTCCAGCAGGGACAAGAAGCTGACCCCAGTCTGGGGCTCCTGAACATCCCGGCTGACTGTCCTAACACAAGGTGAGTGACAACAAGGTTCTTCCTGGCTGTGATGCTTTCCCATCTGTCTCCTTTATAAGAACACTGTCTAGGCTGGAGAGTTGGCTCAGCAGTTCAGAGCACTGGCTGCTCTTCTAGACAGCTCAGGTTTAATTCCCAGCACTCACATGGCAGCTCCCAACAGCCTGTATCTCCAGTCCCGGGGAACTGGATGCCCTCGTCTGGCCCCTGGAGGCACTAGGCATAGATATACAAGCAGGCAAAACACTCAGACACATGAAATAGGTACAAATACATTAAGCCTATGTTGTCTTGTGTATCTAATAGCTGTGATGCGCTTTCAGCGTCAAAGCTGTGTTAACCAATGGCGAGAGAAGGCGTGGAGAAAGCCCAAAGCTCAGCTACAGGTATGTCAGAAACACTAATTTATATCCAAAAGCTCTATTTATTTGTCAAAATTAAAACCAGGAAAACACATACACACACACACACACACACACACCACACACACACTGGAGAATTTTCTTCTCTCCTTAGGACAAAGTGGGCAAGTTCGAAGTCTGAGGATAGAGATGAAAACTCAGTGCTGTTGACCTCAGCCCCTGTCTGTCACACCCTAAAGGACATGGCAGTCCCTCCCAGCCTCAATGAGTCTTCAGGAGGAAATGCTGGAAGGTGACAGAGAAAGGGGTGGGGCAGGAAGCTCGGTCCCATCTGGTGTCTGAGTGTTCTGGGTTTGCCCAGAGCTTCCTGCATGGGCTGGGGCACAATGGACGGTATCACAGACTTCAGGCATGCCTCCCAAGGCCAGCTGCGCTGGACCCCGGTGGCTGCACTCTGAGAACAGGTTCATGTGGAGTCCACAAGTCTGACTGTCTCGTGCTGAGCTGTGAGGTCTTCGGTGCTGGTGGCAGATGGCCCTGGCTGGCATTTCCCGCCACCTCTCTGCTGTTCCTCAGATGCAGTTATGGAGCAAGGTGTCTCATGGGACAGATGTGGGGTAGCCCGTGCACATCCTACTGGCAGAGGCCATCCTCCTGCATCCGGTTTCCCCTGAAAGACAGAGATGGGGGGCAGGTCCTCACACCTTTCCTTGAGTCACAGGGCAGAACCAAGAGAGGGCATCTACGAGGGGAGCAGACTCACCTGTCTTTCTGTTTCTCCTTTCAGGTGGGGGGTGAGGGAAACAAATGAACCGAGTGCAGGCAGGACCTCTGCAAGCCTATTAGTAACCAGAATCCAAATAAATGCTGACCCAGGAGGGGCAATGTTGCCCCTTGCTCGGGATCCATCAAAGGCTTCTGGAGCCTTGAGTAAAACGCAACCTCCCGACCATGACTCAGAAAGCCTATCTGGGTCCTCTCTGCCTTTTGCACCTCACCTTGACCTGTTGACCCCACTGCCCACTTGACTTAGGGTCTTCAGGGCTGTGAAGAGACACCATGACCACGGCAACTCTTATTTTTTTCTCCTTTTTTTTTTAATTAAAAAAAAGTATTCATTTTATATACCAACCACAGATCTCTCCCTCTCATTCCTCCTCCCGCTCCCCCACCACTAACTAACACCCTCCCCCAATCTGCCTCTCATGCCCTCCTCCAAAAGGGTAAGTTCTCCCATAGGGGGTGCAGCAAACCCTGGTACATTCAGTTGAGGCAGGACCAAGCCCCTTCCCACTGCCTCAAGGGTGAGCACAGTGTCCGACCATAGGGATCCAGAAAGCCAGCTCCTGCACCAGGGGGCGATCCTGATCACACTACAGCAACTCTTATAAAGAAACCATTTAATTGGGGGTGGCTCGCTTACAGTTTCCGAGGTTCAGTCCATTATCATCATGGCAGGAAGCATGATGGCGTGCAGGCAGACACGGTGTTGGAGTCGAGAGTGCTGTATCTTGCAGGCATTAGGAAGTCGACTGTCACACTGAGGGACACTTGAGAAAAGAGACTCAAAGCCCGCCCCCACAGTGACACACTTCCTCCAACAAGGCCACACCTCCTAACAGTGCCACTCCCTTTGGGGGCCATTTTCTTTCACACCGCCACACCACTCAATTCAGCTCCAATGGCCACAGAGCTCTCAGCTCCTCTGCTGTTCCTCCCTCGGGGCCTTTGCACAGCCATCTTTGTCTGGGGTGCCCTCCCTGGTCTTCTTTCTGTTGGCTTCTGGTGTTTATTCAGGGTTAAACCCAGTGCCACCTTCTGTGACCTGCCGCCATCAAAGGAACCCCTGTTCCCAGCCTCCTGTCTCACATCAGTTCTTAAAAGCTCTTCTCCCTGACTGGTATTTACTGGTTCTGGTTGTTTCATTTTATTGCTTTAGTTCCTGTCTCCCCTTCAAAATATAAGCCCTGGGAGCACAAGGACTTTTGTTGTTGACTGTGGTTTCTCCCAGAACCAGAACCAGCTGCAGTTTATTCTTCAGTTTCCTATCTACACATCAGGACTGACCCCACCCTCCACAGTTCTGAGAACACAATGTGCTCTATCCATCCATCCATCCATCCCTCCATCCACCAACTCATCCATAATCTATCCATACATGCACCCATCCATCTGTCTAACCATCCACCCACTCATCCATCATCCATCTGTCTATCCATCCTTGGGGACACTGCTCTCATTTCCAGGGTGGAGAGGCCTCAGCCAGCCTGTGTTGACGGTCCCCTTGCTAACTGAGATTTTTTTCTTGTTCCCTTCAAAAGTACCTAACCCTAGGAGGGGATTGGAGCATGGAGGGGTAAGAAAAGTCCCTGGATTCTCTCCAACCCCCACAGGAATCCATTTGCAGAGGGGTTGGCTCCCCGTGTGGCTATGATCACCTGCTTGTTACCTGCAGCGTGGGGGCCTCACAAGTTGGGGAACTCAGAGGCAGCCACTTGAGTCAGCAGGATGCTGAGTGGCAGGAGAGCTGCTTCAGACGCTGAAATTAACACGCTTCTTGGGTTGAAGGTTTTAATTAAAAAATACTAGAGAGTTATTTCCTTAATTCCAACACTTCTCAGTAATCATTTCCCTCTGAGCTGGCTGAGAGTCTGTCTCCAGCCCACTCAGGGACGGCTCAACAGCCTGCACACCAGGACCAGCTGTGGGTGTTCTCTGGACTCTACCCTAAGGTCCCACAGCACGAGGGCTGTGCACCTCTGTGCCTGTGTGTCCCGGGATCTATTCAAATCTATTAGATACCAGCTGTCGGCTCCTCTTTTTATGAAGACAGAGGTATGTTGGGTTTGGGACAACCCATGTGACCTCATTTTACCTCAATTATATCTCAACGGATCTCCTTCTCCACTGCAGCTGCACTCTCTGGTACCGAGGTAGACAACACCGGGAGCTGGAGAAGGTGAAGGCACACACTTCACCCGTGGCCACACCTTTCCTGTGTCCACAGTCACCAATTCATACTTTTCTCTATCTCACTCGATTAGAATATTCTGGATGCCTCTCCCTCCCCAGCTAGACTCTGTCAGTGAGGGAGAAGGGTCTCGTGCCCCTTCCTGGTGCCAAGAACACTGCCTGCACCCACCAAGTACTGGCAAAGGGCATCATCACTTCAACCATCCTTAAAACCAACCAGGGACAGAGAAGACCCCAAGGCTCAGTCTGCGGCCGGCCAGAGGCTGGGATGCAGGTAGTATGGTGGTACAGGATAGACCATGCCCACTTTGACCCATGTTTCCCCCTTTTTAGTTGGCAATCCTCAAAAGGGGGCTCCTCAAAAGGACCTCAACAGCAGGCCATCCTTCTTGCCAACAAAGGCAGGGGTCTCCTCCTGCCGAGGGTGGGTCACCTGCTTTAAAGGTCTGATGGATGGAGTAGCCCTACTGAGCCGTGTCCAGCTTTGACAAACCAAGAAATATTTTCTTAATGACTTATTGTGAGACTCTCAGAGACGAGGAGATTTTACCTCATTGATCCACTCGCCAGCTGCTGTCACCCCTAATTACAAGTCTCTGTGTCCCCAGCCTCTCTGTCAGATAGATAATGATGAGCTGTGAACAAGCATGCAACTTCTTGGCGGGGTGTCTATGGAGAAGGGGGTGCTGACCAGCCAGGACTGGATGGCTGCAGACCTCGGTGTGCAGCTAGTGGTGATCTACCACTGTTGCCCCTTACAGCTACTTCCATATGCAGCCATCAGGGGCTGTGCAGTCACGCCTGGCTACCCAGAGCCTGAGATACGGCTAGTGTCACCAAAAAACTGGATTTTTATTATTTCCATTTTAATTAATGCAAATTGAAACAGCTCCAGGCGCCTCTCTTGGGTGGTGCAGCTTAGAACCTGTATTTCTCCCTCTTTAAGATGGAGGGAATACAGTGAGACCACACCAGCTGTGTGTGTGTATCTATGTGTGTGCATGTGTGCTGTGTGTGTGTTTATGTGCAAGTGTACACATGTATGTGGGGGGAATGTGTGCATGTGGAGTATGTGTACGTGTGTGTGTATGTATGTATGCATGTGTGTGAATATGTGTGCATGTGTGTACAGGTGTGTGTGTGTGTGCATGCACTCATGTATATGCATGAGTGGCCATGCACATGTGTGCACATAGAAACTGGAGGGGCAGCATCTGTTGTCTCCTTCAATCACTCTGCCTTATTTTTGAGGCAGGGTTTCTCACTGAACCTGGAGCTCCCTGATTTTGCTAGAACTTGTTGGCCAGGGAGGTTTAGGGAATCCTCTTGTCTCTGCCTCCCTACCAACAGGATTACAGACGCATGCTGCCACATCCTGCTTTTGTGTGAGTACCGGGATCTGAAGTCAAGTTCTGCGATTACGGAGCCACCACGTTACCTACTAAACAGCTCCCCCCAGCCACACCCACCGCTGTAATGAGCAGCTCAGGGTCAGGGAGCATATTTCTTGTAGCAATCTAGGTCACATATCCTCCAAAGCATTCAGACTGAGAAGCTCTGCTGACGCCGACCATTGTCACCGGGATGTCCCCAACTAGTCGGTAGGAAGGAGGAACAGCGGGACTCCAGGGATGAGGCTTTTTCCTCTCAGGCAATTAAGGCAGAAATCGCAAGAGCATTTCTATTTTCCACTTCTTTGAAAGAAATTGCTCACATTATCACACATAATGGCCAGGGAGGCCGAGAGGCTGAAACTGCCTGGCAGCCTGGGGTTTGCTCTTGTGGTGGATTAAGGAAAGATCATGTTTGGGGGGAGCAGGTAGCTAGCTCTGTCACCTTTAGTTTGGAGGGCTGTGCTGAACAGGGCCGAGGGACCCTACAGCAGCACCTGGGACAGTGACATGCATGGCGTTCCCTGAGTCCTTCTAGTTCCCTGCTTCTCAGTGGCTGGGTCCACAGGTGACCAGTGCATCTGCGATACCCCCAACTGGGTCCTCTTATTTCTGACCACCCCCCCCATAATTTCTTTCCTTCCAGTTGGTTAGTGACTGGATCCCAAGATCATATGGGAATCTACATAAGGCCACTGGACCCAGGGTCCTAACAAGGTCCTTTGTAAAAGCTGGTGTTGGTGGGAGATGATGGAACCTTCAACAGATGCGGCCTAGAGGCTGAAGAGATGGGTCAGCAGTTTAGAGGGCACGCTGCTCTTGTAGAGGACCCAGGTTTGGGTGTTAGACCCATATCAGGCAGCTCACACCTCCTGTAACTTCAGCCCCAGGACCTTCTCTGGCCTCCAAGTGCAACTGAGCTCACATGCAGACACACATGGACATGTGATGTTTTTAAAGAGAGAGAGATAGATAGGGCCTGGTGGGAGGAAGCTAGTGGTGGCCCCTGGTGGCACGCTCTTAAAGGGGATGTGGGGACCCAGTTCCTTCCTGTCTCTGTCCCTTAATTTTCTGGCTGCCATGAGGTGAGCAATTTCTCCTACCACACACTCCCACCATCAAGGTATTAGTTCATCAACTCCTTGCCCATGGCAGTGTGCCATCTGACCTAGGACCGAAATCTCCAAAGCCATGTTCCCAAACAAACCTTCCTGTGGTGATATTGTATTACCAAAAATATTGTGCACCCTAATAAACTTAACTGGGGTCAGAGAACAGAACAGCCACTAGATATAGAGGCCAGAAAATGGTGGCACACACGCCTTTAATCCTAGCATTCTAGAGGCAGAGATCCACCTGGATCTCTGTGAGTTCAAGGCCACACTGGAAACAGCCAAGCATGGTGACTCACACCTTTGATCCCAGGAAGTGAGGGCAGGAAGCAGAAAGGTATTTAAGGCGTGAGGACCAGGAGGAACTAGAAGCTTTGGGCTGGTTAAGCTTTAAGGCTTTTGAGCAGCACAGTTCAGCTGAGACTCATTCGGATGAAGACTCAGAGGCTTCCAGTCTGAGGAAACAGAATCAGCTGAGGAATTGGCGAGGTGAGGTGGCTGTGGCTTGTTCTGCTTCTCTGATCTTCCAGCATTCACCCCAATACCCGGCTCTAGTTTTGTTTTATTAACAAGACCTTCTAACAATTCGTGCTATACCTTCCTTCCTTCCTTATAAATTGTCCTACCTCAGGTATTTTGTGACAGTAACAGGGAGCTGACTGACACAGGAAGGAACTGGCACACAATGTCTTGCAGTGCACCTTACTGATCAGGCAGCATCATGACATCAGGACTCAGGGACAGGAAAACAGACCCCACCTCTTCAAAGAAAGGAATAAAAAAAAGTCCTGTTAGCTACATTGTCTGAGAGGGGGCGCAGGCCAGGGATACCTACAGCCCTGTCTGTAAACAGTCTACTATAACTTGGTGTATTTTACTCAATAAATAAATAATGCCTAGTGTGTTTTCAATCCATGAAGACAAATGCATTTTTATATTGTCCATTTGTTCCTTCAAAAACCTGCTCAGTATTTGCTGTGTTTGACACTATGGCAAAAGTAGTGGGTGGGCCTTTGAATTCTCAACAACAACAAAAAGCATAATGCTTCAGGTCATGATGAGGGACTGCACGGAACTCAGCATGAGCGCTGGCTTTGTACTCCTCAGCGCTTGACAGATGCCTGGCATTCTTGTCATCTCCTGCATGCCTTGTTAGGCACGACCCCTGGGCCTGGGGGACTCACCAATGAGGTTTGTCTCTCTCCTGCTGGAGAGATGTGGGAATGAACCTGGGCACGTCCATAGTGAGCTGAGGGAAGCCCGAGTGGACAAAGGGGCTGTGCATGGAACTTCTGCACAGCGGCGGCGAGCTCCTGCCTGACAGAGGGGTCAGCGCATAGGAGGATGGGTGGGGATGGCTGTCCGAGTCTGAGATTCACAGGCCCCACGGGCTGCGAAGTACATCTCCTGCCTACCAACATCCACCTCTGCCTTTTCTCCAGGGACCAGGGGTCCTCTCTCAGTGTCACAGTCACACAGACAGCATGGGACAACCCTGTAAGGGACGTGCTCTCTGAACCTGACAGTTCCCAAAGGAAACAGGGAAAGTAGAAGAGCCCAGGATAGGGAGTCCTGGAAAGTCAGTGTCTGGGCCCTCATCACCCCCTGCCCCACGCTCCTTGGCAGTGGGTTGCTTTAATCATTTGCTCCAGGGAAGAATCCATCTGAGGAGCGTGGGGGTGGGAGGTGGCTCAGTTGGGAAGTGCTAGGCACACAGCATGCAGATCCACGTTCAGGACCCAGCACTCGGGTCAAAGACTGAAATCCCAGTGCCAGGGAGGCAGAGACCAAAAGATTCCCAGACCTTATAGCCAGCCTTATCCAGCCTATGAATTCCAGATCCAGTGACTCAAAATATAAGCAGAGGGCAATTGAGGATGACACGGTATTGCCAAATACATGTTCATAACCTCATGTGCACCTGCGCGCAGGAACATGCACACACATGCACATATTATGCACACACACACACACACACACACACACACACACACACAGAGAGAGAGAGAGAGAGAGAGAGAGAGAGAGAGAGAGAGATGTGCGCACAGAAAAGAATCAATTATTTGGAAATTTCTCCCTAACATGCTATGAAATTCCTTTTATATATATTTTAAAATTCCATTTATTTATCCATTTTTTGTAGGAGGGTGGTACACCATTTGCACGTGTGGAGGTCAGAGGACAACTTACAGGACTCAGGATGGAACCCAGGTCATCAGGCTCAGCCAACAGTCTTACACCCTGAGTCATCTCTCAGCTTATGGCGTTCCAAGTGACTTCAATGGATTTTATTCACCTCTAGGTTCTCTGCCTCCATATCACTTCTCTTGACATATCACCCACCTCTCACCCACCTACAACCCACCTACCACCACCTACAACCCACCTACCACCACCTCTCACCCACCTACCACCCACCTGCCCCCCACCTACCAAGTAGATAACCCTTTCAGACTCCATTCTCTTCATCTTCTTTTGACACATTTCAGAGTAAATTCAACGATGGCTTTCTAAGATGGGAGATGACAATGACCGGCATCCAGACCCCGAATCTCCAGACAAAGGATTTTAACAAACATTAGTCCCATTTTCCAAGTGAGAAACTGAGACTCAGAGAGAAGACACATAGCACGGGACGGGGTGGGAACTCAGGGAAGGTTGTTCTCTCTGAGCCTGTGCTCGGTTAAATCTGCTGCCCAGGCCTCGGAGGCACAGGTGAGACTCAGGCTGGTGACGGTGACATGGTCTAGAAACTCCAAACCCTGAGCCCCACGAGCCTCTTGGGAAGTGGCCTGTGCTGGGTGGTTGTCACGGTGCTGGAAGCTGCCTGGTGCCCACCTTTGGGGAGTGTAAGAGACAGACCCCAGGACCCACCTAGCACCCAGAACCAACTACTCCGGGGCCATGGTAGCACAGGTGTCCCAGAAGGTTGGAGTTCAGGTTCCCAAGCCGGACACATCCCTTCTTGAGCACTAGGAACCCCAAGGTCTTACCATCCAGCTCCTCACAAGGAGCATCCAGGAAAAGGCTGATTCGGTGCCTGTTGGCCTCAGCTATCCCACCTACCTGGGGATTCTGCGTGCATGCTGGGTGTGTGCATGTGTACGCCAAGTGCCTTTGAAGCACTTGGGTCTCCTCTTCATTTCCAGAAACAGAAAATCTCGTCCTCAATCAACATCCTTCTGAGTCATTGATCAGCAGCTCAAGAGGTCTTTGTGAAGGTCAGTGTGCTTCAGGGCAGAGACCCAGAGACTCCTATTCAGGGTTGGGGAGGCTCTGGGGATTTCTAGAAACAGCTGTGGTCTGCTGTGTGCCCCAACCTGCCTGGAAGGGTGTCTTTGGTATCCCTGAGAAGGTCTCTTCATTCTCAGACTCAATTTCCCTTTCTGCGAAATGAAAACAATAACCACGCCGTCCGCAGCCGGCCCACAGCCCATGGAGACAGAAAAAGGCGAAGTTGACGTTAGCTGTTCCTCAGCTGAATTCCCATAGCATCATACAGGGCGTGGCAATGTGTAGGTTTGGTGAGGACAGTAGCCATGACGGGACTTGACGGTCACATGATAATGGAGCTGAAAAGAGCCCGTCTGTTGGTGACATCGAAGACGTCCCATTATTCTAAGAGGCTTTCTGTGGTACCGCTGCACACCCACCTGCGCTGCCTGCCTGTGCTGCACAGCCGTTATTCACGGTACCCGCGGTGCTTAGCGGTAATTTAGGATGACTCCGGCCGCATGTCAAAACAGTTTATAAACAGTCTCTGTGGGAAGCCGCAGGCATCTCCCATACCTCATGTTTGTTAGTTCTTAATTACCTCAAGAAGCCGCATCAAACAACTGATCCACACATACCATCTAGGTTCATGTAAGAACAGGCCAGGATGTTCCAAACAGAACAACCTGGCTGGCCACATGTGTCCAGGGATGTCCCCATCCTTCCGAGACACACAACGGTAGTGACTGAGGTTGTCGTTAACGCTCCTGTCCAGTGTGCTGAGTACACAGCCGGAGCACAATAAATGTTGGTTGATTGACAAGCGATCCTTCCAGGTCAGGCAACCAACCACACTTGAGGCATCGATTTCCCCGCTATAGGGGAAGACCTGGCAGGCTTCCACGCCTACATCAGCAGATGCAACCTCCACTCCGGCTGGAACACGACTCCAGGGAACCAGTGCTGAAAAGTGAGTGCTTGAGACCCAATAAAAGCATCAGGCAGGGCGGCTCCGAGCAAGCCCGATGAAGCGAACCTAACCACTGCTGTAGGTCTCTCCTTGGAACTATGGGCCAGCAGAGGAATCAAGCCATCGATCAGTTGTCTCAGCCAGAAGCGGGGCAGAGAGGGGAGGTGTCCGCCGGCCTCCACCAGCAGAAACAAATTCATTATATCTGTAGAGCCGCCTTGCAAGCCTGCCATAAATCAGGATAGCAATCAATGGCCTGGGAGTGGGGAGGACCCCGTGAGGCAGAGCCAAAAGGCCCCAGCCCCAAGGAGGCCACAGCAAATAGGGTCACACAGCCCCAACCAGCTGGGTTCTTTCTAGCTGAGTGACCCTGGGTGAGTCACTCGCTCTGTGGGGACCACTTCATCCGTGGCAGAATGGGGTTGCTAGAGTCTGAGTTTAATTAGGATGAGTTTATGTCCCTCTGCCCTGCCCATAACAGCAGCTGTGTGGCCACTGGGCACTCAGGACACAGCAGATTAAATTGAGATGTGTCCTCAGTGTAAAACCTTACACCAGATCTCCTAGACGTGCCATGGCCAGAGGAACAGTCCATACTTTTTTTTTTTAATATTGATTTTATTGTTAAATAATACTGGAGATCTCCTGGGTTAAAAATGCATTATTGAGCCACCTACGGCTGTTTCTTTTTGTTTTTAAAACACAGCTATAAGAAAATCTAAAATAATACGTTGTGATTTTCTTTATATTTCTACTGAGTAATGCTGCTCCCCTCTCATCCTTTTGGTTATTTTCTGGTATGCATATGTGTGTGTTCATGTGTGTACATGCTTATGTGTGGATGAGTGCATAGGTCAGAGGTCAATGTCAGGTGTCTTCTGCTATCCCTGACCACCTTCATTTTTGAGACAGGGTCTCTCACCAGAGCTCACTGACTGGACCAGGATGACTGCCAGTTGTATGTAGGATCCACCTGTGACTTAGCTCCTTTTAAATTGCTGTTCTAAGACAGTGTAGCTTACAGAAGATTTTACTGGGGTCTACCCTTTCAGAGCGTGAGTCCACGACGATCATGGCAGCAGACAGGCAGGCCTGGGCTGGAGCAGTCGCTGAGGGCTTACATCTGATTCACACGTAGAAGGCAGACAGAGGTAGCAGAGAAGGGCTTAGTCTTTTGAAACCTCAAGCTTACCCCCAGTGGCACACCTCCTCCAACAAGGCCACACCTCCTAATCCTTCCCAGACAGTTCCACCAACTGAGGACCAAGCATTCACACACGTGAGGCCATTCATATTCAACCCGTCACATTCTACTCCCCAGCCCCACAGGCTTGTAGCCATATCATAATGCAAACTGCATTCAGTCCAGCCTCAGAAGTCCCCATAGTCTCTCACAGACTCAGCACTGTTTAAAATTCCAAAGTCCAAAGTCTCTTCTGAGACTCGAGGCAATCTCTTAACCGTAACTCCCTGTAAAATCAAAATGAAAATGATATACTTCCAACCAACAATGGCAGGGAATATACATTACCGATCCAGGTGGAAGAAAGAGGACACAGAGAGGAAATACTAGACCAAAGCAAGACCAGACAACAGCAGGGCAAACTCTGATCTCTGCACCTCCATATCTGATGTCAAAGCACTCTTCAGATCTCCCACACCTTCCAGCTTTGTTCACCACAACACATTTCTCCCTCTTAGGTGGTTCCAAACCTGGGCTGCAGCTCTCCTTGGCAGGAATCCCAGGGCTCTGGCAGCTCCAACATCTTGTGGTCTCCAAGGCAATCCAGGCTTTACCTTCACAGCTTCATGCAATGGCCTCTCTGGGACACCATGCCTGGCTAAATATGGGTTATGGGGGACAGAATTCAGGTCCTGATACTTGTATCACAAACACTTTACCCACCAAGCCATTTCCCCAGCCCCCTCATGTGGTGGTGGTGGTAGTGGTGGTGGTGGTGGTGGTGGTGGTGGTGGTGGTGGTGGTGGTGGTGACGGCGGCGTTTATTTTTGTGTAGAGTGCTGGATACCACACCCAGGGGCTTGCACGTATTAGGTGAGCACTCAGCTGTGGGACTGCCCACCACCCTTTCTCGTGTTTTGTTTTGTGGGTGTGAGGAACTTCTGTGCTGTGCTGATGCTCAAATTCCTCCTCCCACGGTCTCAGCTTCTCACGTGGCCGGGTCGGACAGAATAACTTAACACCGTGGAGACCTCGAAGGCTGACACCTTTCTGTACACACATGTGCTAGTCCCTGTGTCCTTAGAGCCAGGAAGTAAACGGTAGCTGTCATGGTTAGTTGTCTGTTATCAGCGTGACACCAGGGAAGAGGAAGCCTTGGCTGAGGGATTGCCTCCTTCAGATTGGTCAGTGGCCGTGTCTGTGGAGCATTTTCTCAATCGCTATTTGATGACGGAGGACCCAGCCCACTGTGGGCGGTTCCATTCCTAGGTAGGTGGCCCTGGGCTATATAAAAATGCAAGCTGAACCTGGGAGCAAGCCTGTAAGCCGCACTCCTCCAGGGTCTCTGCTTCAGGTCCTGCCTCCAAGTTCCTGCTTGGCTTCACTTGATGATAGACTATACCTGTCACTCAAATAAACCTTCTTCTCCTCAACTTGCTTGCTGGTGGTAATGTTCAGCACAGCAACAGAGAAGTAAAGAAAGTTATAGTCCCTTTCTCAACCCGGGACTCCCAGAATGCAAATGCTAACACCCTCCCTGCTCTGTGAGCCTTGCTGCAAAGCCTGCACATGTCTTATTTCTGTGCACTGGCCCCAAATGTGCCAGGACTCTGGGCCTTTGCACACCGGGAGTAGAACCCAGGACTCAGCCAGCATTGTGTTGCTCATGGTTGTGACAAAATTAGACAGCATGCTACTTAAGGGAAAAGGCTTGTTTTGGCTCAGTGTTTGGGAAGGGAACCAGCCAAACAGGTGTGAAAGAAAGCATGGGGTTGAGAGGCAGCTGCAACATTGTAACACAGTCAGGAAGCAGAGAAAGATAAGCCCAGCTCTCTTTCTCCATTGTTATTTAGTCTAGGACCCCATGGGATGGTACCACCATATTCAGATCACCCCTCCTCAGTTAAAGCTCTCAAGAAATGTCCCCATAGACCCGCCCAGGTGTGTCTCCTAGCTGATTCCAAAACCAGTCTTTAAAAATGTTATTGCATTCATTCATTCATTCATTGTATTCAAGCCAGCCACTTGGGGGAGTGGGTTCTCTCCTTCCACCATGTGGGTCCTGGGGATTGAACTCAGGTCAGCAGGCTTGGTGGCAAGTAGCTTTGCCTGCTGAGCCCTCTGGCTGGCCCTCTGAACCCAGTCTTGATAATGAAGATTGTTTATCACAACCAGAGGTTCACATGTCAGAGGACAGTGTCTTCACGGGCTGGACAATGGCCTAGAGGTGACACAACTCTGAAGTCACCACTGAGAAAGCCCATGCCAGCAGCTGGAGGGGCACCCTGTACCCTGGGAGCTGGGGAGGCAGCCTCGACCTCCTGCTGACTTCTGCATGACTCTGTGACGTCAGCACTTGAGTCCCTGAAAGTGCTGGTTCTAACACACAGGCTTGGAGTGCGTTTTCTTGTTGGGAAGATGCCTGCCAAGTCCCTGGATGACGAGTTCGTGGAGCCATTGGAATCTGTGTGGGAAGATGGTGAGGGCTGGACCGTGGGGGTGTGGACTGTAATGGGACCCCTCTCCCTTCTCTCCCGTGTTTCTGACAGCACAGACCCAACACATTCTCCCTCCCCTTCTCCTTGCCCCTCCCTCTCTCCCTCCCTACCCCTTCCCCCAGTCACCCTCCCCTGGCTTTTCAGTTAGAGGGGCTCTGTGGGTTTTTTTTTTCCTCCTTTTCCTTTAGTTCTGAGAGAATCCAAGGCAAAGCTGGCAGCCAGCCCAGAGGGGGCTCAACTCAGCATCTCCAATTTTCAGGACAAGGGGTGGGGTGCGGGAGAATCTCCACACAGCTCAGCAGGGACCCAGGGGGTTCAGAGCGCCCATCCCCCACAGCTCCTCCCATTCGTACTAGGTCTACCACACAGGCCGGGCTTCTCCATTTCAGTCCCATTTTTTAAAAGTAGGAAGCGGGGTGGGTAAGAGCGCTGAAAAAGCACAGGACCTGAGTGCAAACTCCAGGTGTGGCCAGGGGCAGCCTTGGGAGTGAGGAGCAGAGGCCGGGGGATTGCAGGAGCTTGCTTGACACCAGCCTGGCTCCAGATTCATACACACACCACACACACATTCACACCACACACACATACATACCACACACACACTACACACACGTGCACAACACACATACATACATACACACACATACATACATACATACATACACACACAGCACACATACATACATACATACACACACATACATACATACATACACACACATACACACCACACACACATACATACCACACACACACTACACACACATACACACCACACATACATACATACATACATACACACACTACACACACATACACACCACACATACACACACACTACACACACATACACACCACACATACATACATACATACACACACACATACACACCACACATACATACATACACACACACACTACACACACATACACACCACACATACATACATACATACACACACACATACACACCACACATACATACATACATACACACATACACACACACTACACACACATACACACCACACATACATACACACATATACACACACATACACACATACACACACACTACACACACATACACACCACACATACATACATACATACACACACACTACACACACATACACACCACACATACATACATACATACACACACACATACACACATACACACACACACACACACACACACACACTGACAGTGGGTTTAGTGCAGACAGCCCCCTGCGACTTTCACAAATGGGGCCTGAACCCCCTGGTTCTCAGGACGACCCTTGGTGGCCTGATGCAGGGCTTTAAGGCCCCCACCCGCCCCTCCTCTTGCTGCCTCTCTCACCCCCCTCCCCGCCTCTCCCCTCCCTCATGCTCTCTCCACTTCTACCAGCACCACCCCACCCACCCCCAGGGGAAGACTCTGGAATTTTCTTGCTGACCCAGGACCAGGTCTGACTCTGGTTAAAGCCCTCAGGGTGCAGCATCGCAGTCTCTGTCTCCGGCTCCTACCAGCGAGCTGGGCGTGCGCTGGCCCAGGGCTGCTTCAGTCAGCCTGCAATGGCTCTTTTCAGAGGCACACAGGTCAGGGCAGCACTGTGGCCCTTCCTGGGCCTTCCAGGAACCGCTTCTCCATGTGCCCTCCCAGGCACCTGCGGAGAATGGAAAACACCTTTGTCACTGCTGCCGGGATGACCCTGGAGGGAGCAAGATCAGAAAGAAGGGCTCCCGTTTGCCGGGAGCACTGGCTTCTGTTGTGCCTAATCAGGAGCCAAACATTCTCCCAGCATTCACTGCCTAGTTCTGGCCTGAGGAGGACCACCTGGGAGCCTCTCTTCCTGGCTGTGGACATTAACTCTAGAAGCCCTACCTCAGCCCAACTCCAGATGGGAGCTGATGCTTTCTGCCCCTTCACTCTGAGCCCCACACACGCTGGCTTGCATTCATTAAACTCACTTTGGGGTCATTTTTACCCTCTAAAATGCTTAGTAACAGCGAGTCTGGCAGTCTGCTCCCTACACTGCAGCCCGATTCACATTCGTCAGCTGCTTTGTCCCCAGGGCTGTCCTCGCTTTAATTGGGATATTTTTATTTCCCCTTAATAGAGTAGTGAGCTCAGGAACCAGGTCCCAGAACTTCAGGGCTCCCTGGCCATCAGATGGATCGGCCAGCAGGAGAGGAGCAAGTACTATCTGCTTGGCCCCTCCGCCTCTCCCTACACTGGTCTGTCTCGGTGTTAACATTGGTGGGAACCCAGCAGGAGCCTCCTTTGAAAAGTGAGCAACCCCGTGAACTCACAGACAAGTGGGCTGAAGTTCAAATGCAGTGAGCCAAGGGGCTTCCATGGAGAGGCCAGGGACAAGGGCCCCATTTCACCCCAGGAGCCCAGTGGTTAGAGTTGCGCTTGCTGCCTGGCAGGGGTGAAGTCCAGAGCCGGGGAGGAGCCTCAGCCAGTGAACTGCTTGCTGCCCAAGAATAAGAAGCCAAGCTCCACCCTCCCCCCCCCCAACTCCCCTCACCTTCCCCACTCCCCACCCCCACTCCCGCAGCAACCCCACCACACCCATGTAAAAGCCAGGCGTGACCGCACATTTGTAACCCCAGCTCCCAGGCCAGCTGATCTTGGTCAGGTCCCATGAGAGATCCTGCCTCAAAAATAAGACATAAGTTCAATCTTGGGACCTCACGTTCATGCTCTCCTATGAGCACTCAACATGTAAATACACCACACACAAAGAACAAAGAAAGACATATTCTTCTTAATAAAGACCGTTTAATATTTAACGTGGGTTGTTGTACCTCTCCAGCTGCCTTTGACCCGGGGCATCCAGATACAATGCTGGCTGGTGATTGGTGTGGAAAACAATGAAAAGCTCTCAGAAAATACCTTCAAAATCAGCTTTGTATTTTCCTGTGCACAGCACCATACTCTGGTGACCAGTGACAGCAGACAGCTAGGCCAGGGGGGGGGTCGTGTGTGTGTGTGTGTGTGTGTGTGTGTGTGTGTGTGTGTGTGTGTCCAGTGACAGCAGGGTGGCTGGGCCAGGGGTCATGTGTACCTGGGATCTGGAACCGGTGAATGCCAGTTCTTCACTGGCTCCTCCTAGGGTGTAACGATTATGGGCCTCACTTCCAGGCTGCTGCAGAGGTTAGTGTACGTGACTCTGGATTCTGAAAAGCCCGTGGAGGTTTGCTTGGAGAGAGTGTCAGCTGTCAGGTGATTAATCAGAATTGGATGCAAAATCTGAGCTTTCCTACAGGGCAGGGTGATGTAAGCCAGGCCTTATGTCCACACAGGTGCTGAGTCCCACTGTCCATCCACAGGACAAAACTTAACACCAGCTGCTTGGGATCCACACTGCTATACAAGCACACGTTCTAGAGCCAAGTGACCTGGTTCAAATCCTGTATCATCCGCTTACCTGCTTTGTGACTTCAGGTAGGTGTCTTCCCCTCTCTGAGCTTTAGTTTCATTATTTTGTGGATGGAGACAGGTATTGCACAGGATCCTTGTAAAATGTAGTGAGTTTATACAGGCAGTGCACGTGGAGGAGAATGTGAGTATATTCATGTGTGCACACATGCATATGTGCAAGCCTGCGCTCATGCGCGCGCGCGTGCGTGTGTGTGTGTGTGTGTGTGTGTGTGTGTGTGTGTGTACACATGCATGTGTATATGGTGCCCCTGTGTGTGTTGCACAGTCAGCTGCAGATAACCAGTAGTCACTTTGTTACTTTTACTAATGGCATGGTTAATACTCTCTCCTCCAGCTCCATTAAATCTGCCAAACGCCACAGATCAGCATTCCCTGTCTTCACCCACAGTGCTCTCTCTCCAGAGGAGAGCACAGGTCCGCTTGGTCACATGGAACCTCACTGCTTGTCTGTGAACCTCAGACAAGGTTCCATATGTAGAGCAGCGACTTGCTCTTTTTCACTGCTGAGTAGTATTCCCTAATAAGGCCGCCTCTGCCCATGCTCTTGTTTGTGGACATTTGGATTGCTTCCCCTGAAAGTCTTTTTGTCTGCATAGGTTTTCATTTCTCTTGGGCAAACACCTCATAGACTGGGTGGACAGTCGGAATAGCTGCACTTTATTCGAAGCCCTGGCCCAGAGTCCTCGAGTGTCTGTGCTATTTTGCTCGGTCTTCGAGCCTCTTTTGTTCTGCTAAGTAAAGATAATTCACAGAGGCCCCTGTGCACTGTAAGGAGATACTGCTGTGAGAAGCGGCTCGGCCCTGACCGTTACCCCCTCGCTCTGCCCTTGGATTGGCTCCAGATGTCTGACTGACGACAAACCCAAGTCTCTCATGAAACAGCTTGATGATCGCACAGATCCTGTCTTCTTCGGGGAGCTTCTGAGCCGTCTTTAATACCTAACCTGAGGGAGCCACTACATAAAGAGCGTGTGGACTTGGGTTTCCATCATTTTCTGTTCTCGTTCCTAAAGATTTTGAACTTGCGGTGGGTTTGATCCAAGGACTCAGAAGGAACCCCATCTCACTTCCTCGCCCAGGAGATTTGGGCCAGAGGTGGATGGGCCTGGTGAGGTGGAGGGTTCGGTCTCAAGGGCACCCGCATGGTGCTGTCACAGTGTCAGGAACCCAACACACAGACTCTGAGGGCCACCATCCGCTCGGAGATGACCGTCCTCACAGACTCCCGGGGCCTCCCTGCTCTGAGACACCATTCAAGTAACCATTACTCTTGCTCTCCCTAAGACCAGAGAGGGCTGAAGACCGAGGTCCCCTAAAATGCCCCCATCCCCGCTTTGGCAGGGATGGATGTTCTAAATGGATTCTGCGCTGGCTCCTGCTGATGCTGCAGTCTTCGGGATGCTGAAATTAAGATTCGGTCCACAGCCCAGATGGAAGCAACCGATTCCTGGGGACTGGACTGCGGCCGTGTGCGGCAAGGCTCAGCTTGGGAGTCCTGAGCATGGAGGCTGGGTAGGATCTGCAGGCTGGCAGAACTTTCCCAACCCCTTCCCTTCCCAGAAGACCTGGCTTCACACAGAGACCCTAGTTCAACTTCCTGCTCCATCTGAGTGACATGTTACCACCACCCCTGAGCCTTGGTTTCCTCATCTTTAAAGCAGGGTGATTATGCGTATTTGTGGCATGATGGCTGAGTCCACAGGGGTCCCCCCTCATGATTCCTAGACTCCCATTTCCCACCCTGACCTTGAATTGGACCATAGGCATGCACAGTAAAGACACTTCCCAGCCCTCCCCAATGCTGAAGATGGATGTGTGATGGCACCGGGCCAGAGGAGGGTCAGAAGTGTCCCCAGCAAATGCCTGGAAAGATGGCTTGTTCCCATCACACCTGCCTTGGCTTCCAAAGTACCAATCCAGGCTGAGTGAGCCTTTAAGATCAGGGCCTCAGGGGAGATCCTTAAGTCGTGGCTCAGAAGGGATACCACTGTGTGGTGATGCCTGTCTTCTCTAACAGGCTCCCACAGTGATGTGGCGCCACCCACCCTCAGCCACACCACTCACAAGGTCACACCCGTGTGCTCACCTTTTTCTGACCTCAGACTTTGAAGTGTGAGTTAATTAAACCTCTCTTTAGTATAAGCTAAGCTGCCTTGGCTATTTTGTTATAGCAGTGAAAACTTGACAGACACTAAGAAGAGAGGACCACTCTCCTATGTCCCTCCCTCCCTCCTGCTGCCTAGAATGTAGCTGCGGTGGGTGTGGGAACTCCGGCAGCTCTGTGGGACTATGAAGAGAAAGCCACGAGCTGTGGATGACGACGACTCTTGGTCTCCCAAGCTCCTGACACATTGTCCTTGTTCCGTGTGCTCACTGCTACCTGCTGTGGAGGATCGAATTTATTCCAGTAATGAGTGCAGTGGGCTGCCCAGCACACCTCTCCCTGTAGGAATTGATACTATGTTAGAGGCAAGAGCGAAGGAGATGCTGAGCTGGGGCTGTCTGTCTGTCTCTGCCTAGTCTCCAAGATGGCAGGACAGGAGGAAATTCTGAAAGGGCTGACAGAGCTATGAGGTGTCCCCCACCCCCACCCCAAGGCTTTGGGTTCAAGGGGTCTGTCTCCTGAGAAGCTGGCCCCACATCCTCCCTTTAGAGACTGTGGGGACTGCCCACACACACACTGCATCTCCATTCCCCAGCTTGGAGCTACAGCCTGGACACCTTGGACTCTACTTTGTTACCTGCACAGAGACAGCAGATGGCCCTTTCTGCCTTCTTTTAATCAGCAATTAAGGGTCAGCTGGTCCAGTGCCAGGCCAGGGCAGCTGGAGGTCAAGGAACCCGCCGGTCAGCTCTGGTTCCTTCGGAAGAAGAGAATTGCTGTCTGTGCCCCGAGGTGCCACCAGCACAGGTGATGACCACAGTCTCACCAGGGACTGGCTCTGCTTGGTCCTTCCAGGCATCACTCTTTGGATCCTGGTGTGAGGATCTATTTCAAGGTGTACAAACAGTCTATGCAAAGGTCATGCCTCGCTTGGGGCCTCAGGCTCCTCGGGCTCTGGGGACCCCCCTCCTCATATATATGTGCATCCTCACGTTTCCATCTAGAGCCCTGTACCATCAGCAGCACTTGGGGTGGGTGCTAATGGCTGCACCATCGCTGTTCCAGGAGCTCCTCTGCCGCTGGCTCAGAAGCCCCAACTTCTGATTCTTCAACCAGCCTTTTCCTCCTGAACAGAAAAGCCCCACTGTTCCCTCTGAGTCTAAAAGTATTCTGCATTGTTTTAGAAGAGCAGGTGGCAGACAAAGGCTCCAAAAACACACCCTCCACCTCACCACCCGAGGCTCACTCCTGAGTGCACAAAGAGGCATCCCCTGAGCTAGCCAGGCCGAGGATGCTGCAGACACAGTGGGCTGACATTCCAGTTTCAGCGTCTCCCAGTGAGCTCCCTTCTCACATCTGTCTAGACCCTTTCATTCCACTTTCTGTGTGCAAAGTCACACTGCCCACCCCTACCCAGGAGCAGACCGCAACGTTTGATGCGTCCGGAGGCAAACAGTTTAGGGTTGGGACTCACCTTAGGACTCAGCAACTCCAGGGACCAGTCCCAGGCAAGCCACCTCATCTCTCCATGACAAACACTGTCCTCGCTTGTCCAGCAGCATTGTGGTGCTTGAGGGAAGGAGAGAGGAGATGCAGAAGCCCTGAAGGGTGTCTGGCTGCAGGAATGTCTACACGTTCGGATCCTTCCTCCAGGGTCCCTTCATTCTCCAGCTTAACCAAACCTGGCCTGCAGTGTGCTTAGGCTTTGGATCTGGGGTGCTGAAGCTTGCTCCTTGCCTGTGACTTCTTCACATTGTAATCTGCAAGCACCCCCTCCATGTATGTCATTCATTTGTTCTCACATTCAGGCATTCCTGGTGATGCTCCAGCTCGCTCCCCACTCCCAAGCAACTGAGCTCTGCAGAGTTTGTATTCCCGTTCACTCTGAGAAAACATCTTGTGCGGGTGTGTTTTCCACTCCCAAGCTGGGCTGGGGGCTTCTTCACCCAGCCCATCTGTCGCACACTGTGATTTGACCGGCAAGCCGCCTGCTCACTGCCAAAACTGCCATTGTCTCCCTGCCTTGTCTCTCCTGACTTTTAAGCATCTTTGTATTGGGGATAGATAACCCAGAGGGTCTCAGCCTGCTGCAGCACAGACATCATGGCAGTGTGCATTCTCATACATGTTCTGGTGCCACAGACAGGGAGACCAGTCCTGGAGCGGATGACCACAGGACACATCACCTTGGCCCTCCACCGTGTCTACCCCAGGCTGTTCCAGGCTGCCTTTCCATCCATCTCCTGAAGGTCA
>NC_050464.1:39470615-39499116 GCF_903995425.1 Onychomys torridus | reverse complement strand
TCCTCCAACCCACCAAGAAGTGAGGCACAGGCTCTCCCAGGCTCTCCCAGTTCTTGCCACCATGTTCTGCCCAAGTGCCTGGGGCCAAGCCACCAGAGACTGAACCTCGGAAACCGCAAGGCACGGACTGAAGCCAGTCTTTTCCCTTTGTGTGTGTGTGTGTGTGTGTGTGTGTGTGTGTAAGGCATTCTATCACAGCCACAAAGAGAAATTAACTAACGTGGTGGCCACAGCAGCCCAGCTGTGAGCTGACAAACAGGAAGTCAGCCTCAGAATCCAGTCTCCCACGAGCAGGAGCGCCCATCCTACCCCCACTCCTTACAGAGTGGGGCTCCCTGGAGGGAGGGGAGAGCTGTAGCCTCACTGGGTGTGTCCACAAGTTAACCAAGGATAGTCAGGGCAAGCCAGGTTTCTGCGTCCAGGATTCGCCAATGAAGGTCTGGAACCCACAGTTCTGCAATCGGCGTGGTTGTCCCAGAGGTGGCAAGAAAGGCTTTCCCTGCTGAGGTTGATGGTAAGCAGAGGGCTTGTCAGACCAGGCTGCTGTGGGAAGACGCTGGGAGAGGACTTCTGAGTTGCCTGGCGTGGGAACATTCCCTCACACCCCGGGGTCTCGTGACCCCAGAGCCGTGTGTGACAGATATGACAATGGCTGTAGTCTTCCGCCCCTCTCTGTACGCCTCCTCTCCCATCCTGACTCCGCATCTCCTCCTACTAACTAATGAAGTCCATTTCTCCAGAATCCTTGACCCTGGTCTAGTCTCGTCGTCACTCAGTTTCGGCTGGTTGAAGATGGTGGAAGTGGCTCCGACAGTCCCCAGCTCCCAGCCGCAACGGGATGGGAACCCCAGTGCTTTGTCTTTTGAGGCCAGCCACAGAGAACTAGCCCAGGCTAGCCTGCTGAAGAAGTCCAGCCAAGGCTGTCCTCGATCAGCTGACGCACACTCCATCCCAAAGCCAAAAGGAAAGAGCCACCTCCGTGACCTCCGGCAACACCCAGACACAGAAGGGGTTCCAGCTGGCCGGGAAGAGTCACCAGTCAGCCACAGGCAGTGACTGAAAGGACTGAGCCGCCTGCTCGGAGGTGATCACCATGCATCAGTAGTGAGCTGATACATTGTATCAGTATGTAACAAAGAGCTCAACCAACTGCCTCATTCCAGAGACCAAGGACTTCACATCTCCTCAGCCCTCCGTCCTCACCGAGACCTGCAGAGGACACAGAGGCTTGGCCAAGCTCACATGCCCTGTGAGTCACATTTAGTGGAAAAGCCAGGATCAGAACTCAAGCCTACCTGATACCAGAGTTGCTTCCTGAATCTGACTTAGAGAGACCCATTCTCAGAGTGGGGCCACCCTCCCAACCTGACCCCTGCTTTCCCCAAGGGCCTTCTCTAAACACCTTCTGTCCCAGGCCATTCCTCTACCTTAGTCGACTCTAACCTCCTTCTTTATCTGGAGCACCACACAAGAAAACAACTCGGCAGACTCCCGTGAGATTAGAGGTGAAGGATGTTTGTTACACAGCTCTACTGTAGCCATTGCTGACTAAGACATACACCTTTCTTGACTGTGCAGTGAATGTCCATTTTTGCCGTAATCTAGAGGAAGAAGGTCCTACTAAGCGCTCTCTGCTCATGTGAACCTGGCACCCAGTGAAGGTAGAAAGCAGAGGTCTCTTTCCCGCTAAGCATCCAGTGTCTGTGTGTTAACAGTAATGAGTTTCTAGGTGCTGCAGGATCAGGGGCTTTTTTTTTTCTCTTGTTCACTTTTCAGTGTGTAAAGTCATGGCTGCCTTCCGACATTTTCACACACATGTGTCATTTTGCTTGGTCCATAGTCACCCTCCCTCATTACTCTGTGTTAGTGCTCATTTTGTAAGGACAATCATTTAAGGCTATTTTGTTTTAGTGTGTGTGTGTGTGTGTGTGTGTGTGTGTGTGTGTGTGTGTGTGTACACGCCTGCACCACAGTTTGCATTTGGAAATCAGAAGACAACTCCGTGGATTTGGTTTTCTCCTTCCATTTTTACACACAATTCAAGGAACTCAGCTGGTCAGTTTAAGCAGTTACCTCCTTCCAAGTATCGTGTCAGGAATTGAGAATAAAACTCAAACAGAAGCCGGGGGGGGGGGGGGGGGGAGTGCACACCTTTAATCCCAGCACTCAGGAGGTAGAGACAGGCGGATCTCTGTGAGTTCGAGGCCAGCCTGGTCTACAGAGTGAGATCCAGGATAGGCACAAAGCTACACAGAGAAACCCTGTCTCGGGAGGAGGTGGGGAACAGGACTCAAACAGCCCTGGCCTCAGGGGCCGATATCTACTGGGTCCGGTAGTCAACAAGCAACACACCCAAGCATGTAGCATAGTATTCTGGGCAATAAGCATTTTGAAAACAACAGAATGAAGCAGAGAAAGGGGGTAGTGGCATTTGCAAGTGGGCAGTGAGGGAGGTCCAGTGGAGGTGGTGGCTTTGAAACCCAGCAAGGAACCCAGAGCACAAGGCTCCCTGTCTCTCCTGGGCAGGGGAGGTGGGGGTTAGCAGGGAGAGTTCAGAGCAGGTACAGCCTCACTGGGTGTGGAACCAGCTTGGTTATTCTTAGCAGCGTTAGAGGAAGAAAAGGCCCTTTGGGCGGCCAGGGCTCCTGACAGCTCCTGAAGACAGGGTCCAGACCACAGGGTCCCCTGCTGCCAAGTCTGGTTGGAAATTCTTTCCGCCTGAGGTGGTGGGGGAATGTGGGGAATGTGGGGTGCGTCCTAGGGGCCCCTTCACTGGAATTCCTGGGTACTCTTGCCAGGGTGGTGGTCAGGAGCCTGGGGGCCGCTCAACCCCCAGGACCTCCAGGACCCCCAAAACCCCAAGGACCCCCAGGATCCCCAGGACTCTCAGGATCCCCAGGACCCTCAGACTGGTACCCTGTGGCCTGTTTGCATGTCTCTCTCACGGAGGGAATGCTTGACTCCCTCAAACTCTGGCCCCAGAGCAGATGAGAGTTGCTCAGAAGGTCCTCCAGACGCAGCCTTAGTAAAGTATTAGAAGATTCTAGAAGAGCTGGGCACAATTAAGACCCTTACACCCCAGTTTTACTCATCAGGGAGGCAAGCAGCAGAGTGACTGACAGTTGGGGTTCAGGGGTTGGAGTCCCACTTGGGTGTGCCTCTAAATGCGCTGGGTAGGTTAACTCAGTTTCCCCAGCTGACCGTGAGCCCTACACAATGAGATGTCTGTGGGGTTAACTGGGGTTAACTGAACAAATCCACTTCTCAGGATGGATGAACGGTATTTGGTAAATTGTAACCATGAGCCTTGCGCAGTGTGGCTCTCCGGAGCTGAGAGAACCAGGTGATGTCTTTCCACAGTCCAGATGTTTAGGACGTTACGGTAAAGTCAGGAGGATTCTGCTCAGGTCCTTCGATCTACTCCTTTTACATAACTCTGGGCTCCAATCTGTTGGGTGGGAGCCACACAGCCATCACTGCATACAGCCATGCCTTCAGACAACTGTGAATGGGTAGACGGTGCTTGGCATGGGACACACAGCGTTATCGTTGACTTACTCCACCAACAACCTTCTGCTGCACCTCGGCCTGGACTCTCAGGGTGCTGTTTACCCTCAAAGGACTGATTCTAAGGACCTGTGGGTTCCCTCTGCAAAGTGGCTTTTGTTCCTAGTAGGGAAAACAGAAGCTGAAACCAATCAGGTTCACTGGAGCTCCAGGGTCTAAGGTACCCATGCAGAGGAGGGGACCTGGTGCCTAAGATGTGTCCACCTCTCTTCCTGTTGGGAGACGGACATGGAGTGGCCAGGGCACTACTTCTGCACCCAGCTGTGGGAGGAAGTGCTTCCAGCTCCATGCATGCATGGTGTTCGTAAGCGATAGAAACTGGCAGATGTATCCAAGTGCAGGGGTCTACACCTGGGATCTCTACACTTGGGAGGCAGGATGAGTGTTGCGAATCAGAGGCCAGCCTGGGCTGTGTAGTGAGTTTCAAGCTAACACAAGCTACAGAGTGAAAATTTGTCCCCCCCCCCAAAAAAAAAAAATCTTTAAAATGGGGCTGGAGAGACGGCTCAGTGGTTAAGAGCTCTTGTTGCTCTTCCAGAGGATACAGGTTTGATTTTCAGTACACACGTGGCAGAGTGGGTGGTGGGTGGGTGGGGCTCACAATCACCGCGAATCCATCCTGAGGATCTCATGCTCTCTTCCGGCACCAGGCATGCACACAGTGCACATAATTCATGTAGGCAAAACATATAACATTAAGAAAAATCTTCAAGAGGAAGATGGAGAAGCAGCTGGGCGTCAGTTGGCCCGGGTGATTCTGTAATATTAGGCCTGCAGCACCTCCCAGGAAGCCTGGGCACCTTCCCTTTTGAGAGTTTCTCCAGGAAAACATCTCTGCTTTGTCCTAGTACATGTGGGGCCCACCCAGCAGAGGAGCCCAGGCCTCACACCAGGGCACATGAGTCACATACTTGAGCAGTTGGTGGTCCTGAGAAGTCTGGCATCCAGGAACCTGTAATCTCCATTTTATTTATGCCACTTTTAACCCTCTCTATGTCTGTCCTGGTCACTCATGCTCACTAAGGTTTTGATGCGACTGGTCTGTCCACAGGAAAGACGTGTGGGCCCAAGGAGCTTTCCAGCCTTAAGCAAAGGTCCTCTGTGTGCTGTGCCATCTCTCCTCTCTCTCTCTCTCTCTCTCTCTCTCTCTCTCTCTTTCTCTCTCTCTCTGTCTATCTGTCTGTCTCTCTGTCTCTGTCTGTCTGTCTCTCTGTCTATGTCTGTCTCTGTCTCACTGTCTCTGTCTCTCTCTGTCTCTGTCTCTCTGTTTTTGTCTGTCTCTGTCTCTCTGTCTATATCTGTCTCTCTGCCTCTCTCTGTGCTGAGAGGACTGGACTCCCAGCTTCTGCACCTTCCATATGAGGTTGGCGATTGTGGAATGAGATACTTAACTGTCATGGAAGGAAAAAATAAGGAAGATAATTTGAAGGATTATTGAGTGCCAGGACCCAGAACGATTGAACAGGATGTCTGAGAGGATTTCAAGCAGAAAGGTCAAAATCTGCAATTTAAATGTGGAGACAGGGTGCCTTTCTCTGGTTGTGGTTAGGGCTCCAATTAGTTAACATGTGGTGTGAGACGAGGTATGCATGTGTCTGTATGTCTATATGTGTGTATTGTGTGTGTGTGTCTTATGTGTATGTAGCTGTGTGTGTGTGTTTGTGTTTATCTGTATTTGTTTATCTGAGTCTATCTGTGTGTGTGTGCTGGTATGTCTGTGTCTATGTGTGTGTGTTTGTGTGTCTATATGTGTCTGTATTTGTGTGTGTGTATGTGTCTATGTGTGTATATTTATATGTGTATGTGTTTGTATGCCTATTGTGTGTCTGTATCTATGTCTATATGTGTGTGTCTGTGTGTCTGCGTGTATGTATATATGTGTGTCTGTGTCTGTGTGTGTATGTGTGACTATATGTGACTCTGTGTGTGCCTGTGTGTGTGTCTGTATCTGTGTCCAAGTGTGTCTGTGTGTATCTGTGTGTATGTATGTGTGTGTGTATACATGTGTATGGAGGTTGTGGAGCTCACTGCTGGCCCTCAGGTTCTATCACTGTTTCTGAGAAGGGGTCTCCCTGGGACCTGGGGCTATGAGTTAGCCAGACCAGCTGCCATGATATAGGGACCCTCCTGCCTCCTCCTCCTGGCACCGGAATTACAAATTCAGCACCACAATCAACATCTTCAAGTGGGTTCTGGAGGTTCTCCTGTATGCCATCTCCTCAGCCTGTACTTTATTTTTATTTTATTGTTTGGGACAGGGTCTCACTGTAGCAATGGCTGGCCTGGATCTCACTACATAACCAGGCTACCCCAAATCCATAGTGGTCCCACCTGCCTCAGCCTCCCAAGTGCAGGGACTAACAGTGTGCACCACCACCGCCCGGCTTCCGACTCTAATTGTTTTTTTAAGATGCAGGAAGACAATCTTCTTACAGAAATTCTCAAGAGTGTGTCACGCCTCAGTGATGATGCTTTGTTTTGTGGAGGCTCAGGCTAAGAAACTGCCATCAGAAGGCCTGCTGAGCCTTTGAAATAAACAAGGAACAGAAAGGAATGCACATAATGTGCTATGCATACTTATATTTTTATAATATGTGCATACAGTGTGTACATATATAGGGTCTGGGTTCTATGTGGGCTTTAACTGACTTTTAAAGTGATTTCCACAAGGGACTAAATTTCCCCTGGAAAAAAAGCAAGAACCAGTAAAGAATAAGATATTCTGACATTTTAAAGTAATGTGCTCCTTCTCTGTCAGCATTTTGAGGTATTGTTGGCTATCAAAAGTGTGTAAATTTAAAGTATGCACACTGAGGCTAGAAAGATGGTTCAGTAGTTATGAGTGCGTGCTATTCCCTCAGAGGACTGGGGTTCGGATCCCAGCACCTGCATCAGTGGTCCACAGATGCCTACAAATCCGGCCCCAGGGGTCACATATTGACCTCCACCATTTCTGTGGTGTGGGATGGGGGAGGCTCAGTCATACAAGGCTCAGGATTCCATCTCTAATTAAGGGGGTGATGCAAGCCAACCACAGCATCCAGGCCAGCCAGAGCAGTGAGCAGGGGTCTCCATGGCAGCCAGTCTGGCCTAACACGGGAGGGGGGGGATGGCTTGTCACGCAAGCACAACAAGGACATAAATTCAGATCTCCAGCAGTTACTTTAAAATGAATAAACTAAGCCAGCTGTGGTGGCACACACTTGTAATTCCAGCTGTGGAGAGGGCAGAGACAGGAGAGTCCTTGATGCCCTCTGGCCAATCAGCCTGCCAGGATCCATGAGCCCCAGGTTCAGTGAGAGGTCCTGTCTCAAAAAAATAAGGCAGAAAGTAGCTAAGGAAGAAGTCTGACGTCACCTCTGGCTTCAAGTCTCTCTCTCTCTCTCTCTCTCTCTCTCTCTCTCTCTCTCTCTCTCACATACACACACACACACACACACACACACACACACACACACACACACATACACACACACAGGGATTGGCCAGAGGGGAGAGAAAGCTGAGGACATAGCACAGGGGCTAACACATATGAAAAGAAAAAAAGAAAGAAAGAGAGAGAGAGAGAGAGAGAGAGAAAGGAAGGAAGGAAGGAAGAAAGAGAGAGAGAGAGAAAGAGAGAGGGAGAGAGAGAGAGAGAGAGAGAGAGAGAGAGAGAGAGAGAAAGGTCCTCCCTGCAAACTTTAAGCTCTACTGTAGTGGTGTGTGTAATCAACCACAGGCATCACACGCATGTGGACTTACACAGTCATGATGAACCTTGCTTCCCCTTGGCCACTCTCATGTCTCACTCCCCTGTCCACCAGCCCTCTGCCTCCGCGAGTCATCCCTGTCATGATTCCACAGGATGCTAAGATAGCTTATTGTACCTACTAATAAACTAATTTAGCAAACTATAAGCCTCAGATAATTTGCACTGATATGGATTCTTGTATATTTGATACAAATGTAAACTATTCTTATATTCCCATTTAAGATCATTTGTATATTGATACAAATTCAAAACTATAATTGTCATATTGTATACATGTCCTTACTCCTATTTGAAATATTTTGTATATTGATACAAATGTAAAATTATTCACCATACTGTATATATGTTCTACCTCTGTTTAGGATATTTTGTATATTGATACATATTAAGGATATTGTTATCATATTGCACTATTCATTTCTACCTCCATTTAAGATGTTTTGTGTATTGTCACAATTTTGAGGTCATTGTCCTTATACTGTACATCTGTTTACAGATTGTTTACCTTGTTAATGGGAAGTCTTAGTCCTTAGGTTATGTAGGCAGAGAAGACTTACAGAACTATAGTCACCCATGCTTGTTATTTCTATAGTTGTGTTAGTCAGGTTATCCAGATTTACAGAAACATGTCAGATGGATAGGTAATCTTCAAACACTTCATAGACCTAGAGAATATGGAATTTGAATGTTTTGATAACTTAGAATTCTGCTGACATGAGACACAATTGCTCCTGGCAGCTCCGATCTGATCCTGAGAAAATGTTGGGCTTCTAAGACATTTCTGTTTGGAAGTTTGTCTTCTTGGCACAAAGTGGCCTGCTGGGCAAAGAACTGCCCTTGCCTTGACTGCTGACAGTATGAATGTTGTCCTTTCCAGATAAGCAGGACACAAGGAAAAGTGACTACTGAACCTTGCCAAGACAGGGTAAGATGGTCTTTCAAAATTCCTGCTTCTGAAAATGGTCTGTCAGATATTCTAGGCCTCCAGACACAATGGATGCCTCAATGGTGCTGAGACACTTTAGGTGACTGTCCAGGCTGCCAGCTGTCTCTGTCTAGACTTGTAGTTTTTCGGATATTGTTTATTTACACTTCCTGTTTTATCAGTTAATATTATTATTCTTTTCAGGTCTTTGGTGGGGTTGAAGACTAGATAGTTACAGTTATAATCCTCTCATATCCTAGCTAACATTTCAGATAATAAAGTTAGATTCTTTAAGATAGAACAGCTATTGGAATAATCTCTATAACATGCCATTTACCTATGTTCTGGACATTTCTGGATTTCAGTATAGGACTCTTGTTTGATGTTGTTCTCTTGCTGGTTGTATTTCTATTTTTGTTTATCTTATTACCTTTCACCTCTCCTGGACAATACTTGATAACCATCCCTATTGTATATAGTTTTGTATTAGATTAGAACCTTCTTATTTAGACACAAGAGGACATGTAGTGGATATCTGTTCTATCTATGACCTTGAAGGTGTAGCAGGTAACTGTCCCACCTACCTATGACCTTGAAGGACCTGCTCTCAGGGTGTGGCTCGGGGCTACCCTTAGGACCCGAGACTGAAGTAGGCCACATTCTTTGCTCTCCCTGGTGGGACTGGGATGCCGGACAGTCTCAGGCAGAAGAACAGTGTGGGACCGTGCCTCACCTTTCCAGGACCCTGCGACAATTCCCCTGTTCTGTCTTGTGAGTTTCCCTTTCTTGATGAGCCCCTTTGCCCTTTAAGCAGACTCCGTGGATTTCTCGCTTTACCTCATGACATCCTGTGCCTGGCTCACCTCATGTATCATCCTCCAGGCTCATCAGTGTCGGTGCGGACCACAGGTTTCCTCCTTTCTGACAACTGAGCAACATTTCACTGCGTGTGTCTGTCTCATCTTCTTTATTTGCTCCCCGTTGGTGGACACTTAGGTTGAGTCTACACCCTGGTTCTCCTGACCGATGCTGTGATGATGTGGAAGTGCAATATCCCTGCAAGAGACTGACTGAGTTTCCAGGAATATATCCATGGAAGTGTGGTTGCTGGGTGCGGCTCTGTGTTCCATATTCCATAATGGCCACTCCATTTCACATTCTCTCCGAGGTTCCCTGCCCTTCAGACACTCTCCATTTGCTTTTGATAACACCCATCCCACGCGCGCACATGCGCGCGCGCGTGTGTGTGTGTGTGTGTGTGTGTGTGTGTGTGTGTGAGAGTGAGAGAGAGAGAGAGAGAGAGGGAACTGTGGTATCTACTTTCACCCCCTGCTGATTGATGGTACCTGCGCCTTCTCATACAAATTGGTTGTGTGCACCTCTTTTTCAAAATGCCTTGCCTATTTCTAATAGAATGATTTTTCTTGCTTCAGGTTTTAAACGCCACTTAATTTTATTTTAAATAGCCGTGTGTGCCTAGTGGCTACTGTACCAGACAGCCCAGCTCCAGTCCGAGGGCTCCGTGCAGGCAAAGGGTCATAAGCATAGCTCTTAACCGTGTCCTCATGGCTCAGCAGAGAGCCTGGTCCACACTGGAGCCTCAGTAAACAAGTAGATGACGCAGCGATGCGATATAATTGGAGAAGGACTTCAGTCACTAGAGAACTCTGTGGCTGTAAGCCACCAAATTCTACCCCGACCTTGAACCTGCCAGACACCTGCCAATTGGCTCTTTTGATCCAACTGCGGGGGGGGGGGGGGGGGGGCATCACGGGCCCCTTGGAACCTTCAAACCTAGAGGCCAGGATCATCAGAATATACCTGCTTCCCACCAAGAGGAGTTCCCCAACTGACTGAACAATTTCCGGACGGTGCTAAGAAGTCCTAAGGCTGGCCCAACAGGGCTCGAGGGCATGGTGTTACATAACACTCAGGGCTGAGACTCTGGGTTTCGCTCTGGCCCAATGGTAACTTTGTGTTGAGATTCTGCAATGGCTATTGGCTGCCCGGTGGGGAAGGCGATTCGGCTGGACACCCTGGGTTCTCCTTATCGCTTATGTTATTGGGAAAGTAGAATTGCAAGAAAGGAAGCATCCCAATTCAGGGTAGCATCCGGAGGGCGAGCTGAGCAGGTGCATGCTGGGTAAGGAGGTGGAAGGAGGACAAAGGGGTTCCGGGCGGGAGGGGCGTGGCAGAAGCGGAGTGGGAAGGAGACGTGAGGTCAGACACAGAAGTCCCTGGAACTGGGGAAGCGTCTGTGCTCTCAGCAGTGGGTGCCCAAAGGCATGGGGGGTGGGGAGCTCCAACAGGGACAAGATGTGATCCCAACTGTTTTCTTCAAAGATGGAGGACATCTCAAGCCCTTCCAGTTCAAGTTCCAGCCCTGTGACTGACATCAGGCAGGCAACGCAACTTTCCTGGAGCCTCAGTTTCCCCATCTGGAAAGGGGATGGGAACGTGTGCCTTGCCCAACAGCTGTAATGTTGCAAGGCAAAGCAGACGAGACATCTCCTGACTGGTAGACATCAGACTTCCATGGAGCTAGAACGGAGCAAATATGGCCTCGGTTAACCGGCAGTGGTTCCCACGTGCATTTACACGGGGAAGGGGTGACCAGTGTGAACAGGAGAGACAGCAGAAGCTCTTGTAACTGGCCACACTGACTCGGCCGAGAAAACCCTGTAACCTATTGCCCATGGTTCTCTTTCCTCCTGAGAGACTGGTGTGTTCAAATTGGAAGATGCCAAAAGGTCGTCAGCCCGGTGTCTCTCTGGAGACAATGTGGACCTCGTTAAGGTGCTGGGGTTGACCTGTTAGCCTGGCCCATCAGCCACAAGGCCCTGTGGAAAGTCTCCATGAAGAATCAGGGCATCCCAGGCCTGATATCTTCATGTTCTGTGGCTTTGGGGAAATCACTTCCTCCTTGGGGCCTCCAGTTATCTCTATGTGCAAGGTACAATTAAATTAACAGATCTGAGGGCCACATGGTCACATACATGGATGTGGCTGCAGTTTGGGTCCCTAACAATGTGGAAATCCTCTGGAGAACATTAGCTAGGAAGAACAGTGGTGGACCTGCCTTCCAGGGCAGGCTGCAACAGAACAGTCTCTGAGGCTGTCCCTCTCTGCTCTCTGTAAGGGGTATGTGGATGCTTCACAGCGGCTATAACCGGCCTCATTTACAGCAGACATGGCTGTCCCCTTTCTCCGTGGGTAAACTGAGTCCAGAGTGCAAGGCCACTTTCCTCAGACCATATAGTGAATTAGACCTGAGTCTAAAACTTGAACCTGGATCTGAGATCTGAACCACATTTGTAGCATTAAAATACACCACCTAGGATGGATGGACACCTTCAGGAAACATGTGTCCATCAACAGACGCAGGTTGGTCAGCAGCATTAGCTACCTGAGCACCTACTATAAGCCAGACTTCTCTGGGGACAAGGTGTCCCCTCCCTGGTGCAGTTTAGAGACCGGTGGAGAAAACAGTCACACAGGATAAGCTCAACAGGTACCCAAGTGACGCTCCCCACAACCCCTCCCACCCAGCATCCTGAACAAACTGATACTGCACTTAACCTCTGGAAACTGCCTGCTCTGGTGATGCAGGGGGCTGATACTGCGAGCCAACACCCTGACCAAGGCTCTGCCCACTGGGCAGTCTGCCCTGCAGCCCTGTCCTTTGGCACTGGAGTCCTTCTCAGAGCCCTCTGCTCTCTTTTTATTTTCCCTGCCTCACTTCCTCCTTTTCCTCCTTTGTTCCTTCTTCCTGACCCTCATCCCTCCTCTCCTCTCCTAGATATCTGACCAGATCTGAAGTCCTTCCTTGCTGTCTCTGGCTTCCTCTCCCTTTGGCTTCTGTAGACACCTCCTGGGCTGCTGGAGTCAGGCTTGCAGCGGGCCTGATGAGGGAGGAGCCTGGGTGGGAAACGGAAAAGCCCCTTCTGGAGGCAGAGGGTACTATGGCGTGGAAACCAGTTCAAAACCAAATGATGTGACTTCCTGAAAACAACTCATTTGAGCATCGTCGTGGGCCTCAGTTTCCCATTCCCTTCCCTGACCCTGCTTTCCTAGAGCTGTGGAGTGATGGGATTAAATGGGCAGAGGCCAGCTTGTGGTTCTGAGCAGTGAGCTGGGTGTGCCCCTTGCTGGAGCATAAAGTATCAGTGCAAAGCGGGAGGGTGGGACTGGCGGAGCTCTGGACCAAGAAAACCCTGCTGTTCTGTGCTCTCACAGACTCCCAGGATCCTCCTGCAGAAATCAGACCCCGGGGCCCTGGCCTTGTTCTTCTTACCCACAGTGTGGCCCTAGCCAAAAGGTCTCTCTTACAGATATTCTGGCTATGGTGTGTGGTGTCACGATGGCCGGTGCCATTATCTGGGCCATTTGATCCCAGGAATCTGCCAAATCAGATAATTTGGGCGGCTAACCCTTCTCTCTGGATCACATGTCCCAGCTCTGACCCTCGTCCCCACCTGCCCTGGTTCCCCAAACACAATTCCCCTCTCAGGTAGCTGGAAACAAGCCTGCAGTGGGCGAGTTCGGGGCCAGTGCCAGGAGAGGGGGGTCATTTAGCCCTCCATGAGGCCTCTCTACCAGTCGGCCCATCCACGGCGGTGATTAAACCTCTGTAACCAGTCAAGGTTGCAATACCAGAACTTGCCGGGTTTTTTTTTTTTTTCCACACTTATAAACCATTTTTAATGAAGTCAGTAGGAGTACAGGTCTAGGCCTTTCTTGAAGAACAAAATCAGCCAGCCCCTGGGTCACAGCCATCAAGCTGCTGCATTACCCACCAGCAGCTAACAGCCGCCTACCCTGCCCCAATTCTAGAGCTTCTGGACTCTATGTAGAAACGGCTGCAGACACAGGAACTGTGGAGGGTCTGCCTCCTTCTGTTTGAGATTATATGACATTCACCTGTGTGCTCCTGACAGCCACAGTTCATCCATTATCACGGCTGTATGCTATTCCATCAGAGGAAGACAGTGCTGTGTAGCTACAGTATATCCTGCTGCGTTCGTGTTTGAAGACATAACCATGCGTGTTGAATATTATTTTTCTTGCTGCTGTCTAGACACCCGAGACGCCGCCTGGGGAGGGTTTATTTTGCCTTACAGGTTAGAGGGAGACTGACCATCATTGTGGGAAAAGGCAAGTCAGCAGGGGCAGGAGCCACAGGTTACATCGCATCCAGAGCCAGGAAGCAAGGAGACCAGACAGGAAGTAAGGCCTCAAGCCCCTCAACAACCCATGTCCTCCAGCAGCTGTGCCTCCCCTGAAGGTCCGGGCTGCCGGAGACCACGTGTTCAAACAGGTGAGAGAATGGGAGATATTCCACATCCAGTCCATATTAGCGTCAGATGTGGGGTCAGCTAGGAATAGAAAATAGAAAAGGATGACTCTGGAGGTGGGGTGCGGCTCAGTCGATGCAGAGCTTACTGAGCACTGCACTACACAGACAAGATTCTGGATTTGATTTCCAGCACCCTGAGGCATTCTTGTGATTCCAGAACTCAAGAGGTGAAGGGGTGGGGGTGGTCAGACCTTCAAGGTCACTGTCAGCTACATATCTAGCTTAAGGCTAGCCTGGGATAGCCGCCACCAAGCTAAACGAGAGATGTCCCATAATCTCTTTCATGGTGGTTTAAATATGCTTTGGGCACATTAACTCTCCTGAAGCCAAGGCCAGGTGTAGTGACTCCTAGCACCGGGGAGGCAGAAGGATTGCAAGTTCAGGGTTAGACTGGACTTAGTAACAACAAAAAAAAAAAAAGCTAATTAAATAGAGTCGAGGAGATAGCTCAGTAGATAGCACACTTACTGAGCCCCAGAGCCCATGTTCTAATCCCTAGAACTGGGATAAAGGCCAGCTCTGAAGCTCCTGCCTGTGATCCAGCACTCCTACAGTGAGAAATCCCCAGGTACTCATTGGCCAGCTAGCCCGGACTACAACAGCAGCAAACCAGAGACCATGTCTCAAACAAGGCGGGAGGCGAGGCCTGACTGAGGTTGTCCTCCACCCCATGAACCTGAGAGGGCACACAAGGCTGGTGTGCTCTCCACACACATCACACACATACAACAAGATCTTTACATTCAATCAAACAAAACAAAACATCCCTGACCAGTGCTGTGGGGTATACTCTCGGTTTGAATTTGTTGTGTTGCCCAGGCTAGCCTCAAACTCTCCATCCTCCTGCCTCAGCCTCTGGGATGATAGCACCAGGGTCACAGATGCCCACCACACCAACACCATCGTCTCTTTTTCATACACAACAATGTCATGTACACACCGCTTGCTCTGAACCTGAAAATCATCAGAACAGAAACATCTCGCTGGGATCTCCGAATGTGCTCGCATTCCAGAGCAGTTCCATCACTCGCCTGGGCTGTCAACTGCCACCCAACATCACTCTGATCACAGGTCACACAGTGTGCCTAATGCACGTACCGTCAGCAGCGCAGCAAACTGCTCACAGATGCCACTCAATCTGCACGCAACCCTCATGGGCTGGGAACTATTATCTCTATTTTTAGAAGATGGAAGCCCAGAGAGGTTAATTGGTTTCCCCAAGGCTGCCCAGCTGGCAGGTGGCAGGGCCCGAGCTTTGTCCTGGTTGTAGCTAACTCCACAGTCCTCCAGCACCAGGATAGTCTGAAGGCAAGTTTCCTCCTTACACTAGAACAATGCCATCAAAGGGAACTACTCACCACTGGACACGGCCCTCTCCGCTCTCACACATTCTTTCCTTTCGCCTCAGCTACACCCAAAATTAGAGCAAATTCTATTTTTAGAGGCCGTGCTTCGAGTGACAGTGACGTATGAGCGGTGACTCGTTCTGTGAACGTAGCTCGGAGGTGTTGTCTGGTCTTGCACTGAGAAACTCTCTGACATCACCATTTGATCTTTCTCATCCGCTTCAGAGGCCGCTGTCTTGCTTGGGTTTTTACTCATGCGGCGGCAGCAGACTCCGGCCTGAAGCAGCAAACCCTGAGCTCTCGCAGAAGCCTGTGGAGAGGACCAGGCTCCACTCAGAAGCCGCTCACTCAGGTCACAGCTGGGATGAGCCTAGAGCACAGCCCACCCTCAGCAACGGGGTTCGGAAAACCGGGCTCCACTCCCTCCCGGGTCTGTGGTCTGCCAACCCCACAGCCACTGCTCATTCTGCATGGCCAGTCTTCTCTTACATGTGAGGACCAGCGAGGGGACTAAGCCGCTCTTGTGGGAGTCCTGGTTGCCCGGAGACCCAGCCCGAGAGGTTAAGCAACTTTCCCCGAGGCACCCAGCTAACTCTGGAGTTAGGCCCTGCTTGGACTTGGGAGTCACCTCGGATGCACACCCAGCTGTGTCTGGGAGGGTACTTTCCAAGCATTTTAACCGAGTGTCCTAGTCAGGGTTACTGTTGCTGTGATGAGACACCATGACCGAAAGCAACTTGAGGAGGAAAGGGTTTATTTGACTTACGTGTCCACATTGTAGTCCATCACTTAAAAAGTCAGGGCAGGAACTCAAGCAGGGCAGGAACCTGGAGGCAGGAGCTGATGCAGAGGCCATGGAGGGGTGCTGCTCACTGGCTTGCTCCTCATGGCTTGCTCAGTCTGCTTTCTTATAGAACCCAGGACCACCAGCCCTCCCGCATCAATCACTAATTAAGAAAATGTCTGATAGCTGGCTCTCATGGAGACATTTTCTCAACTGAGGCTCCCTCCTCTCTGATGACTCTGCTGTGTCAAGTGGACAGAAAACTAGCAGCTCACTGTGTGAGAAGAAACCTACCCTGAATGTGGTTGGTACCATCCCACAGTCTAGAGTCTCAGACAGAAATAAGACACTGCGCACTTGCATTGGCCTTTCCGCTCCCCGGCTGTGACTCTGTCACCCTGCTTCCTTGATGGACTGCGCTCTTAGTCCAGCAGCCAGCATAGACTCTTGCCCCTTGAATGCCTTTGTCAGGTGTTTTCTCAGAGCGGCTAGATGGTAAAAATTAGCAAATGACAAATGGGAAGTGCCCAAGACTCTGTATTCCCGGCAATAATGAGGGGGGAGGCTGTCAGGTTTCACATTCGTGTTACAGATGTCAGTTGGCATCTCGCTTTTTACACGCAGCTCTCCACGAGGCTCAAACTCGCTCCCTCGGCCATGCCCGGCATCTCTTTCTTCCAAGATGACCTGCAGTATCGCAGGCCTGTGTCCCCGGTGTGCCGTGCGCTGGCACCCTGTAATCTTCACATTGCCAGTCTAATAGGTCTGAGCTGCTCCTGTCCAGATAGGGAAACTGAGGCAACTTAGTCGGGGCCACACAGCCAGAAAACAGCTAAGCAGGAGCACTGGAACCCAGTTCTGTTGAGCTTCACAATTGGCACTCAAAAACACAAAACCGGGTCTTAGGCTGGGGAGGTAGCTCCATGGGTAAAGCGTTTGCTGTGTAAGCGTGAGGGCCTGAGTTCAATTCCCCAGAACCCACGTAAGCAATAGCTTACACCTCTAACCCAGTGGCCATGCCAAGGTGCGAGGTGGAGGATGGGAATATCCTAGGACCATGAGTAGAAGCTGAAGACTGACACCCCAGGTTGTCCTCTTACCTCACGCAGGTACCATGTCACACAAGTTCATACATGTGGGGCTGCACACACACACACACACACACACACACACACACACACACACTCACACACACACACACACACACACACACACACACACACACGAAAATTTGAAAAATTTATTACACCTAAGCCAGGTCTGGTGGCTCACATCTTTAATCCCTGCACTCGTGAAGCAGAGCAGCAGGTGGATGTCTATGAGTTCAAGACCAGGTTGCTCTACATCATGAGTTCCAGGGCAGCCAGGGCCACATAGAGAACCCTGTCACAAAAAAACAAAATAAGTAAATGAACAAAATAAAATAAAATAAAACACATTCACACCTAGATTTTTCTAGTCACCCTTGGACTTAACCTGGAGCCAGGCTAGAGCTGCAAATCCAGCTGACGACATCCCTGAAGTCCACTCTTGTCTCATGTCCCTGAACCCCCTCAGGGACCTCAGCGGGAGTCATCCAGGAGTTGGCCCATTGACCCAGGGTCACACAAGCTCAGAGAGGGAGTCAGATAGCCCAGAGGCCACACAGCTGGAACTCGGGGCCCGTTAAAACAACACGCTGAACACCCATCAACAAAACTGCCCTTTGTTGGATTTCTTTGAGCTGCCTGCCGGGCGGGCACCCTGCCAGGGCTCTGAGCAGCGGCGGCCAGCGCGCAGCACGCTCCCGCCAGGCCCCGGCCCTTTGCCGTCTCGGTGCGTTAGTCCGCAGCCCGGGAGCGGGGCTCAGCGCAATGCTCAACCTGGAGCCCAGGCCTGCGGCGGGCGCGGCGGGAGGCCGGGACGCAAGGAGTTAAGCGCGGGCGGCCGGGCCGGGCTGCGGGGAGGCGGCGGGCGCGGGAGCTCGGGCTGCAGACTGCTCCAGCAGGGCCGGGAGTGCGGGCGCCCGTGTAGCCTCAGCCTCATGCCCCGGCCTCAGCCTCCCTCAACCCCGGCCCCGGCTCCGCCGCGCTCGGTGCTCCGTGCTCTGCGATCCATGCTCCTTGCTCCGCGCTGCGCCCCGCTGGGCGCGGAGACCTCGGCGCATCCCCAGGTAAGCAGCGGCCGCTGGTCCCCAGCGAGCCCCGCGCTGCGGAGAGGTGACAGGCGGCTCCGGGGAGATGACAAACTTTCCTCTGGCCGCGGACGCGCTTGGGGACATCTCTGGGGCCAGGGGCTGCTGGTGCAGCGGGGGGCCTTGGATCAGACTCGCGCACCCCGCTGCCGGGCCAGCTCCCAGCCTGGGGAGAAGGGGCAAGCGGTACCTAGGAGCCGGCCTTGGGGTGGCGCCCGCACTGGGGAACCAAGCGGCAGCCAGGGCCCCGCTGCGAGGGCTCTGCGAAGCCCACTTTGCAGATTGGCTTCTGTGGGTCCTGAGGGGCGTGTGAAGGGAGAGAGTCACTTGTCCCTATCCAAACCGCACCAGGCCCAAGTGCCCTCCCAGAAGCCCCTCGACTCCTCCTGAGGCCCCCCAAGGGGCACACCCCACTCCATGAGGCTCCAGAGGGGCTGCTCCTTTAGGGGGAGAAAGAAAGAGAAAAGAAATCGAATAGAGAGAGCTGCGAACACTCCTTAATGAGACGTTAAGAGGGGACCGGTGACCAGGCTGCTGGTAACCTCCTGGCCAGCCCGTGACTGCCCACTTCAGGTCCCTGAGGCTGTCCCAAACCAGATCACTGTTCTGAGTGTGGCCACACACCTTTCTCCCTAGAGAACGCACAATTCCAAGAGGCCAGCCCTGTGTCCACATTCTGGTGGAGGGCATCACTGTCCTCCATTCCTGCCTGGGGCTGGTGTCACTGGCATACTGGTTGGTCCTTGGTAGACTTGACATCGAGACTGGGCAATCTTCTGGCAATGAGCTGTGTTTGGAAATGATCCCTTGGCTGTGGATTAACCTGCTGCTGGGGCTGGGTGTCTGCCTTCGGGGGAGCGGCATTGTTGGGGGTTCTTTGACAGCTCTTACGCTGTTAGGTGAGATTTTAAGGACGTCCTGCCTTAGTTTAGGATTCTGATCTGAAGCCAGAAGCCACTTTCCCAGGCTGCCCAAACCCAGGCACTCCTCTGGGGTGTCAGAGTCTGTGCCAGAGATCTTGGGGGGAAGACCCAGCTCTGATTCAGAAGGTGGCTTCAAACCTGCCTTTGACTTGCTGTGTGGCTTAGGGCAAACCTCTAGGCCTCTCTGAGCTCAGCTGCCATTTCTCTAAGAATGAAAACATGCCACGTATCCTCAGAGATCCCTATTCAGACCACAATGTGGCCTTGAGCAGTGTGACAGGTAGGATTTTCTCAAAATCTCAGGGTGTGTGTGTGTGTGTGTGTGTGTGTGTGTGTGTGTGGTGCATGTTAGTGTTTAGGAACCCAGGTCTCAAAATAGATGATCTGAGTGGCCCCGGCCACTTCTCCACTGTAAAGTAGGAGTTTACAGTTCCTACTTCGGAAGGTGCCAGGAGCACTCATCACAATCTGGCAAAGTAAGGGAGCAATGGGGATGCCCATTTGGAGGTCTTGTGCACAGATCCTGGGAACCGTTCCCCCACGGAGGCTTTTCCAGAACCCCAAGGATCCTTAGCTGGGGTCAGGGTCCCAGGTCTCTCCAATCCCAGGATACCTGCAGTCCCCGCCCCTTCTTGCTTGCTTTTAAAACCGCTGCTGGACCAGCTGCTCCCCAGTGGGGAGCCCAGGGCAGTCTGGGAGGGCTGGATGCACCCAGCTGCTGCGTCGTCATGACAACAGGAGATAGAGGTAAGCTGTCTCCATGGCTTCAACTTTGCAGCTGTCTAGGGACCCAGGGCAGGGACGTTTTGTCTGCTCCGGGTCAGGCATCCAGTCTGCCTCGGGGCTGGGCAGGGCAGGCTGCTGTTCCCGGCAGGAGCAATCCATGCTGGGAGGAGTGTGCTTTCTGGGTCTGCGGTGGGGGTGGGGCAAAGCCAGAGGCTGCGGGGAGAGGGGCAGCGGAGAGTTTCATTTCTTTCTGACTAGTTGTGACGCTTCCCAGGGGATGGCCCCGGGTTCTTGCTGAGACCGTGGGTGGGGGAGCAGAGTTTGTCCTGTGTGGACTGACGTGGTGGGTGCAGATGGGCAGCTTAGGGACGGATCCACCATGCACTGGTAGAGTTGACATGGTTGACTTTCAGGACACTAAGAAATGAACCGTTTGCTCTCCTGCTGGACTAGGGTGCAGGGGGCACATGTGTGACAGAAGCCATGTGCAGTCATGTGCAAATGTAGTCATGAGTTGTGTGTGTGTGTATGCTCATGTTTCTGAATAGCCGGGGTGAACTTGACGTCTAATGAGTTTGTGTGCCCGTGGGTTTATGAATGTGCATGCTGTGTGTGTGTGTGCCTCTGAAAGAACAACTACCTGAGAGTGTGCATGAGGAGTGTGAGGTGAGCTTGTGCTGTGCACTTAGGGACATGCATGTCTGTGTGGCTCTCAGCATGTTTCAGGCCTGTCTATACATGTCTAGGGGCACAGCCTGACACACTGGCTCATCCCTCTCTGGGCATGTGTACATCTCTGCTTTCACATCTCTTCAAGCCTCTGCATATGAATTTCAAAGCTTGTGAGTATCATGTCTCTGCACATATGTGTGTGTTTCTATGGGTGTGTGCCTCTGTGTTGCCATGGACGCTTGTGTGTATCAGACTTACATGTGAGTGTGTGCATGTATGGGACATCACATGCTTAGTTGTATCATGCTCATGCATGTGTGTTTCCTAGTGTGGTCATCAACGGTGCCCATTAGAGTGTGCCTGTGTTCTCTGGAGTGTCTAGCTTTCACACACATCTCCTGTGGGTGAGTGAGCTGCTGGATGTATGTACCTGTGTACAGGTACAGTGTGTGCTTGTGTATGGTCCTGTGGCTTCTGCATGTGCCTCGCGTGTGTGTGACTGGGTGGCTATGGAAGTGTGACCATGTGATGGGAAACAGGGTGAACACAGCATAGGCCAGCCAGGGCTGTGGTACTTCCTCAGTGTGCTTTGAGCTGGGCACCCTGCAAATGCCAGTCTACCTGTACCGCCTCTAAGCTTGCTGGGATGGCATGTGTGTCCCAGGCGCTCCAGAGCACAGTGCATTCCCAGCCTCCTCATCACCTACATGCCCACATCTCTGTTGCCAGAAGCCCCCACCTAGGACAATTGCTGCACACACCCACAGCCACTGGGAGCACAGGTATGCATTCAGGCAGAACGTCTGAAAGTAGGCAGCTCCGATGTGCCGAGCATCTCCATGGCACTTCTAATTAGGAGCAACTTGTTTTCCTTAAATAAACAAATCAAGTGAGGAAAGAAATTGCCGGAGATTAATGGCTCCCCAGAGAAGGTCCAGATGTTTGGAAGGTGGGAACTGGGGTGATGCATGATTTGGGTCTTTGGTCCTGGGGACTGAAAGGGTGCCTGCTCAGGGTCCTCCTGGTATGAGGGTGGAGTGAGGAGAGAGATAGATGCCCATGAGAAGGGCACAGGCCCTTCCCCAGCCAGGCTGACGCAGGGCTGTGGGATACATGTGTTTCCGGCCCTTTCGCCCCTATCGATAGCCTTGGCCTGAGACCTCCTCTTGCTATCTGTTTCATTCAAGGGACAGGCAGTGTTTGCACTCTTGACCCCCACGGTTGGGTTCAGCCCCCATGACTGTCACTGCCCATCAAAGAGGTCAGAATGACAACCCATGTGGCCTTGTGAGTGTGACCCTGGCTGACAGGGGTCCTCTGGGGCCACGGCGGCCTCCCAACCCTGGTGCAACCTTGGTGCAAGCCTCAGGGAGGTGCGGAGTTCAGCCTGGTCACCAACAGGTGAGCTGGAGAAGCCACGGGGGCTTGTTTGACACGCGCCATCACCGTGGTCCTAGCTGAGTGACACAGTGGCCGCTCAGTAGGTTTGACTTCCTGACCCTGTCTGACCCTGGTGCTCTATGGAGAGCCACACAGTGTGCTGCTCATGGTGGCCACCCCAGCCCCCCCCCCTCCCTGATCAGCCCAACACCATGACACTAGCAGATGATACATAGCACCGCATACTTTAAACACGTGTCACCTGTCACTCATGGGAGCCCTGCAAGACAATTTCTGCTACAATCTTTTGTGGCGCTCAGAGAGGTACGTTAATTTATCTGGGGCCACATAGCCCAGAGAAAGGCCTTCCTGGGAATTCACAGAGGCCACCTGATGTCAGAGAGTACATTTTAAATATGGCATCATATTGCCTTCCCAGCACCAGAAGGCAAGCCTGACATAATAGATGTCAGAGCTCGTGAGACCTTTTCCAATTAGCTCACCCAAAGGATACATTGAGGGGAATGGATCAAGGTGGAGAACAAGCCAGTGTTTTTAGGAATGTGGAGAAAATTTCACAACCATCCATCAATCAACCCATCCCCCTACCCACCTACCAGCCCATGCATCTATCTGTAGATGCAGCTGTCCACCTATCCATCCATCCATCCACCCATCTGTCTGTCCACCTGTCTGTCCATTCATAGACATATGTGCTCATCCATCTACCTATCCATCATTCACTCACATATTCATCTATTTGGTGTCAGTATTCGCTGATGCCGGTGTTTGCTGGGATTCCTCTGGGTGACATGTTCTGTGCTGGTCACAGCCATTACATTGATGAGATTCCCAGCTCTGTCCTCAGGGAGCTCATGGTCTGGAGAAGCAGAAGGGCCTGGGCTCTGGAGGCACCTGAGGTCCCTGAGGCAGGGCTGTCCACTCGCCCACGCTAGCTTTTGTGATGGAGGACATGCTCAGCCCTTTGCAAGTACCTGGCACATTTCATGACACACTAAATGGCAGTCCTCCCCTCCCCTGTATAGAGCAGACAGCCAAATGGCACAGAGCAAAGCTGTCCTGGGCAGCCAACTCTGGGAGGATAACCCTTTGTCCTGCTTGGAACCCAGTCTTCCTGGATCAGGACTTTCCAGGCTAAGTCTGGAAAAGTCCCCTCACCTCAGGACACCTTCCTCAGCCCAGCCCCAGAGGAGGAACCAGACTCTGCTCAGCAAGACCTAGAACAGGGAACTGGTAAATCAGCCTCATGTTCTGTTCTTGTAAATAAAGTTTTATTAGCACACAGCTACGTCCACTCATTTGTATGCCCTCTGTGGGGGTCCTGAGCAGTGCTAGGCAGGGCTGGTAGTTGGGGCAGAGAGCATATGAGCTTCACAGTCCATAGTGTTTACTATTTTAGACCCTGCCAGGAAAAAATAATCATTGACCCCCAAACTCCTCCAGGGCCCCAAGGTGTGGCCAGAGAGAGGAGATGAGGCTGGCATTGATGAACTTGGCTGGATCACTATGGGTCAAGCGGCATGTGACTTCTGAGACAATGAGCTATGGACTTGTTAGTTAGAGATGGGATGGGGCTTCTCAAGGCCACGTGGACAGTGAGGGGCAGTGGTTGTGATGAGGTCATCTGGCTTTCAGGGAGGATATATGTGTCTGTTCCAGCCCTGATTCCAAGTATACCTGGGAATCAGGGGCAGTACGGCACCCTAGCCTGAAGCTCCCAGGTCTAAATGTCCATGTTGCTAGCTCGGCTGTTGGCTACTATATCGTGCTCTGACTCCTTCCCATGCTCAGTGTGGTCCTGTGAGTGTGGGCTAAAGGGAGAGTTCCTGAGCAGGGGGTAGGGGGTGGGGAGGTGGTGGTGGTGGTGGTGGTAAAGGTGGGGAAGCTCCATCCAGCTCTGTTGGAGCAGATGCAGCCGCTCTCACAGACCCCTTCCTCCCTGTGGGCCCCAGTCTTCCCATCTGGGAAATGGAAGAGAAGGGGGGTACAGGTACTCAGGAAGTGCTTTACAATCTGCCCTCACAGGCCTCAGCTCCCCTCCTACTCAGAATAGCTCTGAAGCCCCCTCTCCTTGAAGCCTTAGAGGACGCAGAACACCCTGATGCTTGTATATCAGGATGGAGACACCCTCGGAAACTGTGGTCACCGTTGCCCCTGAGGAAGGGGGTTGGCGGTGCCTGGAACCAAAATCCGCTTTCTCCACTTTACCAACAGGACAGTAAGGCTCAGAGAGCTTCATTCCCTCGCTCAGGGCCACACAGCCAGTACGCAGCAGAGCTGAGGCTTAAGCCCAGATATGTCTGACCCCAAAGTCTGTGTCTCAGCCACTGTCCTTTGATGTGAAGACCCTGTTTTTACAGATGGAGGTGATGAGCATTTAAAGAACCCATAGGAAGAAGTGTGTCTCCCTCCCATCCATGGAGTGGGGAGGGGGGGTTGGTGACACAGAAATGACTTGGCCTGACTTGGGTTCCTGTAGCTGTCAGCAAAGCTGAAGGCTGAGGCATCATGGGTGTCCATGAAGTACACAGGAGCCTGAGGACAGAAAAGTGCAGCAGTGAAGGCAGGGCTGGGGCCGGGCTGAGCACACCAGGTTCTAGCCTTGCCGGTTCATGGAGGAGGCCTCAGCTCCATGAGCTGGTGCAGCAAGACGTCCGAAGCCAGTGGGGTTCTCCAGCTGCCTCCCTGTGGCCTCCACTTTCCTAATGTGGCCTCCATGCCCCCTCCAGTGTGGGTTTTTGCAAGACAGCAACCTGACTCTATATTTTTGATGCCTGTCTTGAGGGACAAGTTAAAAATGATGATGATGATGATGATGATGATGATGATGATACACAGGCACACACATTGCGCACACATATACACATACACATGCCCGCACACACCTATTCGATTCAGAACAGACTCCCTCTCCTTTTCACCTTACGTGCATCACCATTTGTCCTGGACACTCAACCACACACAAAACAGATCAGGGATGATGTCCCATGGAACTGCCGGCACCATGTGCCGCTCAGTGTCTCCTTACTTTCTTCGCCCACCGTTTCTAATAAGCTTGGTGACCTGGATCTCAGGAATGACCGTGTCTGGAAGGAACAAATGAGGAGCGTGTGGGATGGTGGAGGAGGCACAGCTGGGCATGACAGCCGGCAGCCCTGGGACATGGGTGGGTGAGGACTTCAAAAAAAAAAAATAAGATGCTTAAAATGAGGCTCCATGCCAGAGAGGGCATCGGGTGGGGAGCAAAGGACCCTCTGCAGCAGCGGTTTGTTCTCAGATGTTACAGGACAGAGTTGGGGGCCCTGGTGACAGCCCTGACACAGTCAAGCCCTGCTTAGCAGTCAGAGCAAAGGGCAAGGAATCTGCATGGATGGAGTCAAGCTACTGCAGGAGTCTCACACCTGGAAAGACTCGTCTGTACGTGATGTTTCACTTCCCACCACGTTAGGTCGGTGACATCTGGCTGGCTGTACCCAAAAGAGGAGGGAGCTCACAGGCCAGCCTCAGGACAGCAGCATCCTGTGACATCAGACATAGCCAGGCTTGGATCTCAGCCCCATCAGAGCAACCAGCGGGTGGCTGTCCAGCCTTCACATCCTTCTCTGGACATTGAGTGCAGCGTTAGGGCTGGGCCTGCTCTCAAGGGTGGAACATTTGCCTAGCATGTGCAAAGGCCCTGGGTTCCATGTCAATCATGAAGAGAAACAGGGGGGGAGGGGGGGAGGAGAAAGAGGAGAGAAAGGAAGGGAAAAGAGCACATTTGCTAGGTATAATGATGTCAGTCTCTAATTCCACCTGCTCAGGAAGCTAAGGCAGGAGAATTGCTGCGGGTTCAAGGCTAGCCTGGGCTACAGAGGGTAACATCAAATAAGCCACAGCTGAGGCCCTGCTGCTGTGTCATGACTCATATGCAGAAAGCCGTGCACCACAGGGCAGAGGCAGGTGAGGCCTTGCCGGAGAGGCCTTGAAGGAAGGTGGCAGCGTCTCCATGCAGGTCCAGCATCTGGGTGCCCATGGCCCCACCCAGCTCTGGTCAACTTCAGGGCTGGAGGCCACCTGCTGGGATTCAGTGTCACTAGGCTGGAGACCCCATCTCAGCCCTGCGCATAGGCCAGGTGACCTGGATGAGGTGGGATTAACTGGGGGTGGCTGATGCTGGAGAGACAGTGGCCCGAGACACCTACAGATGATCCGCTCATCTGTCTTTCTGGTTCTTGTTTCTGGGGACCTGGAGCTTGCACACAGACACAATTGTTCCCACTCAGCTAGGAGTGAGAACGGAGTCCTCCCCAGAGTGAAGGAAAGGGGAGTGTGGAGCATAAGGCCCTGCAGAGGGAGGTGGAGCCCCTTGGATCCCAGAGCCCTGACCCTTCTCAATAGCTGGCCAGTGTCTGAACCCTGGACCTCAGCCTTGTCTCCTGTAAGTGGGACAGCGGCATGTGCCTTCTTCTGGGGTCGCTTAGTGAGTCAGTTCTCACAAAACCCCAGCACAATGCTTGGCTCAGATCAAAAACCCACACAGAGTTCCCAGATGCCCCAACAGGACACAGCTGATTTAAAATAGCAGAGATTTATGCGGAGCATGGTGAGTAGAAGCTTAGGCAGCCAGGAAAAAGCTGTGGAGGACACCATGCTTGGGGTGAGATGCCGATCCTCAACTGACCATGACCTTGGACTTGGTTCAGTCTGTTGCCGTGTTACAGAGAGGGAGATAATGAGATGCACTTCTCTAAGTGCCCATCACCTCCACCCAGTGTCACAGCAAAGAGGCAAAGATGGGTCACATACCTTGGCTCAAACTTCATCTCTTGGATGTGTGACCTTGGGCCACTGAATCAACCCCTCTGAGGCTCAGCATCCTCATGCACCAAGTGGAAGAGAAACTTTGATGACAATACCAATGACGACATCATGATCGCCATTCCATACCTCAGTTTTCCCATCTGTAAAATGGGGATGATGAGGTTATGTTGCTAGGTAATGTCCCCCTCGTGGCTAGAAGACGTGAAGCTCAGAGTGCAAAGGTAGAGGAAAGCAGCTTCCCAGGACCCAGCCCTGGCTCTCTGCTGCCTATGAGTGACTCAGTTTCCTCTTTTGTAAAACAGAGATGATAATGATCGAAGCTGCCCAGATGGCTGGGTGAGGTCTAGTGTTGAGAGCAGAGCTCTGGCTATGTCCCTGGAGCTCAGGGAGTATGTCCCTGTCACTAGGTCCTAGCATTTCAGCCCATTCCCTGCACAGGACAGCAGAGGGTCCAGAGGACAGGAGAGGGAGGGACCAGGGACTCTTGGCCTGGGGGCTCCTCGTCATCTGCCTCCAGAGGCTGAGAGGGACAGTCCTTGTCTGTCCCCTGATTTAGGGGCCTGGCTCAACTGCACCTTCGAGTTTGAACTTGAGCAGAGCAGGGGGAAAGGGACCAGAGAGCATCCAGGGTTTACAAGAGTGTGATGGTTATGATAAACGGCACTGGTGGCGGCGCTGGTTACCAGCGCAAAAGCCACGGGCCACGGCTACAGCTTCCCGAGTTACAAAGAGCTTTATTAGAAAGAAGGAGGGGGTAGGAGGGAGGAGAGCCAGGCCTGGAGAGAGAGAAAGATGGTGGGAGCAGAGCAGAGAGCAGGGAGCAGAGAGAGAGCAGAGAGAGAACACAGAGAGAGGGTAGGGGGTCTGCGTCTGGCTTTTTAAGGTGGGCACATAGTCACCTGTGCCCGCTGATGATATAAGACACGAGACCCCAAGCTGCACATGTGCTGGAGTGAGGGCAGGATCCTAACAGAGTGGCCACTCAGCCCAGCCATCCTGAAGCACGGGGACACGGGGACTTAGAATTACCTCTGGTCTTGCAGGGTTGACCACCATGGGGCTGGCACCAGAACCTGGGCCTTCTACGCCCTGATCCCCAAGGTTTCCTCCAACTTCATGCAAGGGGATGTTTTTCCTGTAACTTTGTAAAAAGTGACCATAGCAGCAGGTGCGTGAGCTGATGCAATCCTGATGTAGTCTCCTACTCTACAGGCCAAGGTTATAAACAAGCCCTGAGGCTGTCACCCTTCTAGAAGCTCCAAAGCAGGGTTTCCTTGCCTTTATTTTCTAGGCTGTGGAAACCACCCACACCCCGCATCTCAGGGCTCCACATGGTTCCACTTCCATTTTCTATCTCCATCTGAATTTCATGCCGCCTCCACATGAGGATCCCTGTGAGGACAGTGCCCACCTGTGTGCCCTGAGCTAAGCTTGGGTCAAGACTCTCATGCCCAGTTTCAGAACCCCAGATGCTGTGGATGTTGGGTACATCAATTCCACATGATGCCACTGGGGACTCCTCATCTGCCTTCTGTGATAAGAAAGGAAGGTGGCCCTCAGTGGCCTCCTTGGGCACACACTTGTTTACTGTACACAGGACATGCTTACTGTTGAGAGCTGTCCGGGCTGGTGCTGGAGCAGGGACCATGCTTCTGTGTCCTAGGGAAGATTCTGAGCTCAGGGCTGACCCCGAAGCACCCAACAGGGCAATAACTTGTGTGACAACTGATAGCTCCCAGCCTGGGTCCTCTCCTTCAGGAACCTCCTCTGGACTGAGAACTCCACTGTCCTGTCCTGTTTGGCCTAGACCAGGTGAACCACTCCCCCACTGTGGGTGGTCCAGCCAGAGTCCGCACTCAGACGCCCCGATTTCACAGTATCCATGGGTGACGGAAAGGCTAAATAAAGTGGGATTGTTGACAAGATCATGCACATACACACATGCACTCACACAGTCACACACTCAAATATGTGCACGCACACATGACAAAATTTTGACACAGGCTACAACAGACTGTGAGTGTGTGTTTAACATCCCCAAAACACACTCTTAGACTCCGCTCTGATGACA